>NW_018397254.1:12603765-12719964 GCF_002168275.2 Theobroma umbraticum | reverse complement strand
TATTTGTATCGTTCAAATGAGTTCATCTATATTTCAACACGCCTGTGACTGTCTTTTACTCTTTTATTCCTATTTTCAAAAGATAAAGTTACACTTAACTTTGTTGAAAAGTGCCTTATTATGATAGTATTATTATTTTTTTTCTCTCAGCTTATTATGGTAGTATTTACCTAATCCTTTTGAGCTAAGGTGGCGGTCTTCGCATCCAATTCTCTTGAGGGTCAAGACCTCAGCATTAAATTAATTAAGCATGCACCATCATCCATCCATGACCATAATGAGATGCACAAGTAAAATGGAATCAAGAAAATTGATTATTCTTTTCAAAAGGGATTGCATGCATCGGAATTTTCTATACTCCATTGTTTATGCATAGTTTAAAAAGATTAATATATGATGTACTGACAATATATAACTTTTACACATGAACAAGTTATCAAATTCTTACACTTTATTAACGAGATATTATTTTGAAAAAAGTAAAAGATTAATAAAGTCTCAAAATGAAATCAAGTTTTAATATCAACTTTTTATTGCTTTCAAAAATAATACCTCATTATTTTCTGAGCTTGGGAAGATCGAGGCTTGTTTACCTCTTCTCTGTATTTGTTTTGTTTCGTGAGACCTCCCGAGCTTGAGTCTTTGCTACACTTTGGAAAGTTGTGCAACTTTGTGTATTAGAATTAATCCTGTTAATTTTTCTTTTTTGAAAAACTAATATTACTATTATTTTTCAAAAAAAAAATAAAGTATCAAAATTTAATAACGTATAATGTATAAAAATTATAAACTATCATTATATCAAATATTTTTTTCATTTTAAAATTCTTTAATTTTTCCTCCGTTGCTAAAACTACAGAACCATGTGCGGTAGTTGACTTTCTTGACTGTGCCCAGGAAGCAGCCCCTCGGGAGTTAACCAAATCAACGGTTGTTGGACTTGGCGAATAAGAAAGGGTGAAGCAAATCTTAGTTTTGACTTAATTGGTTGGATACACATGGCCCGTAGTTGGAAAGAGTGAAAGAAAAGATTAGTACTAGTAGTAGTAGGGGAAGAAGAAGAAGAAGAAGAAGAAGAAGAAGAAGAAGAGCACGAGTAAAAGAAAGCGAAAAGTCTTTATGCCGACTCGTTTCAATTATTTACTATTAATAGAAATGTAGGGTATGCGATTTTTCCATAGAACGTGGTCGTCACTTTGGAGATGGGTTTTGAAAGCAACTCTGCGAACATGGGCAAAAGGACAATAAAAGCAGTAATTTGGAGGCAAACATTAGCATTTCCCATTGGCTTATAATTTTCTCGTGCGCCGTATCTTTCTTTTTTAAGCAAGGAACTGCGGTGGAGGATGGAGCGAAAGGCTCGACATGTCAACGAGGCGCAACACAAGCGTTCAACTGCGATAATTATATGAGGAATAATGAGTAAGCCACCGTCTTGATTATGATGAAGCGGGGCAAAAATCTTGGTCGCATTTAATGACGTTTTTACTGTCAATCAAAATCAAAAGTTGGGGCGTGACTTGAAATATATGTCAAAGATATGTGGAGGAATATTATATATATAATATTGATGGCGCCTGCATTTTTGGCTTTTCCTTTAATCAAATCAGTATGACATATTAATCCTCATCAAAAAACTGTCCACTAATCATGGTTTCTTTGATAAAAACCATAACCAAAATAGTGACATGCCATTATCCCATTTATTAGCACCATCATCCTCATGCATGAACTAGTACCTTTACCTTGAATATTCCTTTTAAACCCTCCCACATTGGACGGCAGTGACTTGTTTTTTGTCCCGTCCCCGTGACTCGTTTGTTCCTCTTTACCAAAGTGGGGCAACACGACACACACTTGCCACACACCAAAGGTTGGAAGTGAAGTAAACATTGATCAAGAATATTCTTTCAATATTAAATAATAATATCGTAGCACAGAATTTGCATGCTTTGGGACACGGGGGCCAAACCCAATCTCTTTCTAAGCTATATCATTGTTTGTATTGATCTTTAAAAGAGTGTAAAGTGGTGGGATTTAGCCCTGTTCGTGTTTTGCCTGTTTTTTTTTTTAATTAATTCTTTGTTTGGCGGAAGCGTCCTCGGTGTTGATGATGAACTTTAAGCAAAACGCATGCAGAAGCAGCAGTGGGCCTTGGCCAAGTTGCTCCAGAAAGCGAACGTTAGTGGGCCACCCCAGATCGTCCAAAGCCCAGGAACTCACAAGCCGACAAATATAAGCGAAGCTTCTTCATTTTTAACAATAAATAAATAAATAATTGAAAGTCCAAAAAAGAGCCTAACGTAAGCCGCGTGAAATATGACGTGATCGGCCGCTCCTCTTCCCAATGCCACGAGATGACGACAAGGAAAGAACCTTTTTTGTAGGGGACCATTCCTCTGGATCGTGACGTGGCGTCCCGTGCTTTCGGCTTCCCGACGTCAAATTTTGCGGCTTCGGCTCTTTGCCTGCTTGCTTTTTGATTCCCTCGCCCTCCATAAAAAAAAAAAAAAGTACAATTATGATCTATCCTGATTACTATTGAGCGTTTTGGAAATATCAGGCTCTGCCCGCATGCACATGAAAGGCTTGGCCTATGTTTCTTCTTAGCTGCAACTGATTTGATGGAAATCGGTGTTAGGTGGGGTTTGGGCTTCTCTTGTTTTTTTTGGCCTTTTTGTTTTCTGCAAAAGTGGGGAACAAATTTAATTTTCTCTGTTCATCGTGCGGTAGAGAAAAAAAGGGTTTCGAAACAAAAATCATAAAAGGATGATTGCAAAGGACATGCGTGACAAAAAGGAAAGGAGAAAGTGAATCAATTTGAGTCTGAGAGGGTAGATTTTAGCGTCGTTTTGAGCATGAAATGGAAAATAATACCAGCGAAGTCATGGTCAAAGGTTGGGCCTTCTTTTCGGTGACCACTTTAATTGAGATTTTTTCTGGTGAAGACGAAAAGCAAACAATGGCGAATACAGTTTTAGACCGGTCGGATTTCGGTGCTCCGGTGTCCCCCTTTCCCCGTCTCTCCTTTGTTGGTGTTTTTTGAACTCCTCGGTCTGATTTACCTTCATCCCGGGCGCTTACCTCGGCAGCAAAAGCATCTAACGGTTCCAAAAATGTTGAAGCATATCCAACGATCCAAAATGAGAAAATGTGCTGGGATCTCAGCATGATGGTCACCTTCTAATTGCGAATGTTTTAATTTGTTCAGTTGATCATGACGGATAAGAAGAATGAGTATAGAATTACACATCCGAAGGAATATTATTACTTGACCAACCAATTAATACGATCCAAAATAGAGCACCTGAAGTCCCTATGACATTATATTTAGTTAACAATTGTCTTTAAATTTAACTTATTATATACCCAATTTAATTGCAAAAAAAAAAAAAAAAAAAAAGATATGTGTAACACACACAAGCCCACGTAAAACAATCAATATATTGGTTCAATCTTATACGAGTTGATTTTGTATCCAATGCCATACCCTTATCTATTAATATACGAGTTGATTTTGTATCCAATGCCATACCCCTATCTATTTATATATATATATATATATATATAATTTTTAATGATTCCCAAAATAATCTTTAAAAGGTAAAATGTTAAAGAATATTTATAAGTACTTGTTAAGATAATATTTATAAACAAAAATTACAATTACTCTATTGTCAGTTCTTAAATTTGATGAGAATAATATATTAAATAAAAAAAGTATATTTTTAAAAACAAATTTTAAATAATTTTAAAAATTGCTTATAGCACCATTAGCCGAATCCTCTTTAAAAATATGATGTCAATAATATAAAATAGGAAAAAGAAACTTTACCTTTATACCCTGAAATGACATTTCAATCAAAGGTCGGGCATATAAAATCAAAGGTCAGGCATATAATAAAGCAAGATTTAATACTTGAGAACCGAAATGAAAGTGACATCAAATTTGGGGGACCAAATGGATTATTTATCCAAAAATTAAAAAGAAAATATTTTTAATTTATGAACCTTTTCTATGTTGCAGGGCGCGGGCTAAATTTGTAGGCCCAAGCTCATATATGTATTTGCACACCTAATTAAGGATGGGCTTATGAATTTAAAGAGCCAATTACTGGTGGGCTCTAAACAAACTTCGTTTGGCCCATTTTAAGAAAACTTTATTGTTGAGAGTGGGATTTGAACCCACGCCCTTTCGGACCAGAACCTTAATCTGGCGCCTTAGACCAACTCGGCCATCTCAACACACGACTAAACGATGTTAACTACAAAATATTAACGAGATTTTTTGAAGAAAAAATCTTCATGCGAGTATAAAATACGAATACTCGCTGTTAGAAACAGATAAGCATGAAATGTAATCTCGAGATTTATCGAATTCATTCAACAGCCAGTAGCAGCACACTTTAAACAACTCCAGTAGGCCCGGCATGATTTCAAAAGGTTTACAGGACCAGAAAAAAAAATTTTAAATTAATTAATTACGAGAACGAAATCGAGCCAGCCCGAGCCCCATGGTTATGGCGTCGCGCGTGTTGTTGACAACCTTAGTCACGCCTCCTACCACACTTAACAAATCCCGAGTTAAGCCCTCAACGAGCTCCCAGAAACTATCTTCCTGCTCATCGTCATCGTTGTTTAAGGTTGGAGTTAGAAATGGGAAGATAACGTGCAAAGCTGTGAGTGAAAGCTCTCAGGGGTCCATTGATCGAACGGTTTATCAAGGCGCTTATGGCCCCTGGACCGTTGATCCTGAAGACGTCCGCGAGGTGATGAATTTTTATACTGCTGCTGTAGATCCTAAGTTATTAATGAAATTTTGTGGAAACTTGTTCGAAATGAAATAAATCCTTACCTTATATTAAGCTGGAACTTGGCAGGTTGTCTTGTACAGATCAGGTTTAGTGACTGCTGCTTCATCATTTGTAATTGCCGCATCTGCTGCACTTTTGCCTGACAACTTTGCGTTGAAAGAAATTATTGAGCAAAATCTTAATCTGTTATACGTGATTAGTACCGGTGGACTGGGCCTATCCTTATATTTGATTCACATCTATGTAACTAAGGTTAAACGTACCCTTCAAGCATTATGGGCACTGGGTGTTGTTGGGTCATTGGCAACGTACATAGCACTTGCTCAACCAGCTGGGGAGAACTTGGTGCAGTACGTTGTTGATAACCCGACGGCTGTCTGGTTTGTCGGCCCTCTCTTTGCTTCATTGACAGGACTTGTTTTCAAAGAAGGTAATGTCATAGTCAAGCCCCCATTCTCATTCAGTCAAGCTTTACTACAGAAATTGTATGTTCTGACTTCATATGTGCATTTAATTGCCTAATAGTAATAGTATATTGTTGTGAATTAGTAGCATACTATCAGCTCATTCTCATATCATTAGCTTTAATCTGCAAACAGGCCTCTGCTATGGGAAGTTGGAAGCTGGTATTCTAACTTTCGTTATACCGACAGTTCTTCTTGGGCACCTGGTATTTATCTTGCAACTTGATACTTTTTACTTTTGCTTCCTTTGTTGGGGCTCGGGTCAGTGTATTGATAGACAACACATATCATCAAACTGTTTAACATCTTAATTATTATAGTTTGAGCTCTGATTGATGAAGCTCCTGACGAGCTTTACTTGAAATGCAGACTGGCTTGATGGATGATGGAGTGAAACTTACATTACTGGCTTCCTGGATGGCTCTCTTTGTTATATTTGCTGGAAGGAAGTTTACTCAGCCCATTAAGGTACCTTATTACTTGATCAAATATTAATGTTCGGACATGTCCAAGCTGATTAGCTTTTGCTTTATGAAACAACAATTGTCATTGTTCTAATGCTCTCTTGTTCGCTTTCAAGGATGATATCGGTGACAAATCTGTCTTCATGTTCAATTCTCTCCCCGAGGATGAAAAGAAGGCTTTGGCTGAGAAACTTGAGCTACAGAAATTGCAATCGGATACTTAAGAAGTCGCACTTCAATAGGAGGTTGTGTTAATTAAAATGAGGAAAAGATTTTTGAGGTAGATAATTTTGTTAGTTTCCTCTGAATGTTGCGTGTGATGTTTCTTAAGTTAGCTTATATGTATAGCATGGAAACCTTTTAGCCTCCAGATGATTGGTGTCTTCACTTCATCTGGAAAATTAATGTGTGAACATAGTTGTTACTGTAAATAACATAACCAAATACTTTTACCCTTTACATACAACAAGTATAGAATTGTAGAATTTTAATTATAGAGGACATGGTCCTTTTGATGGATGTAGTTTGCCACATGAATAACATTGAAGAGGATATTTATTAGTGTGACAGTTGCCATCTGCAGAGGGTTTGACAATATCTGGATATTGTTCTTGAAGAAACAGGAAACCGTGTACCAAATATGCTAATGAAGAAGAAAACTTGTAATGAAAATAGAGAATCATGCTTGAGAATTGAGAAGCTAGTTACCATGATGAGTAGCAAGAAGAAAAATTAGTACTTCCTTTTATTTTCATTTATTTAATATCTTTTCAACTTTGTGCCAGCTGGAAAGGGAAATTATAAACTTATCTTCCTTTTAATTATTTACTTGGAATAGTTACTTATACTAATATTTTAAATTTATTTTACGTTAGAATGTAAGGGAACTGTGCTACAGCTAATTGTCAAAAAATAAATGGACTTGGATTTACTTCATATGAATAATATTATATTATTAATAATATATATATATATACATATATAATATACAGAAATATTGGTATTCAAACCGTGTCCACCCTGAGAACAACCATAGCTGCATAACTTGAAATATGGTGGCTAAAAGGAAAAGTAAACTTGAGGCACAGAAATTCATTCAGCTATCAGTTTAGCTCTTTTGCTTCTGGTCATCACACCAACAGTTGCAATTGGTGGACTGCCTGCATTGCTTGATTTCTTCCGCTTGCTAGTCTGCTTTATTTTACGCTCTGCTGCGTTGGTTTGCAATCCTCTACTGTCAGCCACTCGAGGTTTAACGGAACCACCTTCATTCCAACCTTTTTCCACGTCAAGGTGCTCGAGCATTGACCTTTCTTGAAATGTTGACTCGCCCTTAGGAGCTCTCATCAACTTGTCTGTTTGCTGGGCTTTACCTTCCATACGAGATTTCAAATTGTTATTTTCCAAAATTTCACTATTTCCGCAAAACATTTCAGTATCATCAGCAGCTGCATCTCCTTCTTCATGCCTGCTATCAACTTCTTTCCTGGCCTCACCAGACTGTTCCTCCACTACACTTCTGTGATGTAGCGACTCTATCACGCTCATTAGTTCCCTGTTAACCTGCCAGTAGACCAGATGTTATTAGTATAAAGTTCATTGCTGCAATTTATTATTGCCATTGCATTTTGACCAGAGAAGAACAAAGCTAGCATCATTTAATTGTTTATATTGCAGTACACAATTCTATCAGATCCATTCACCACACTCCTTGTGTAAATTATTAAAATCAAATGGATCTTGAAAAGGAGCTCTTCTTAGATAGCACATGACAATTCAGCAAGGATAAAATTCACTCTAATAATCAAGAATACACTGACACAGCCCCTAATACCTGAGGATTCTGAAGAAATTCAGCTATATCATTTGAACAGGAAGGGCATTTCATTACATTCTTCTGTGCTCGAAGTGTTCTCCTGCCTTCACACGTCCTCTGTCTGGTGAAACTTTGACCAGCAAAAGCACCCTCTAGGCATGCTTTGCAAAAATTGTGAGCACAAGGGGTTGTAAGTGGTGAAGTCATCACATCCCTACAGATTTGACAGCTAAACTCTACATGGCCAAGCATCCATCAGCAAGAATAGTTTCATTAGTAATTGTTATTTGATATCATAAAAGTAAAAGAACCATCTGATATTGAGATGAATATAACTGAAAAAGGTCGTAACTGTGGAAATGATTAGAGAACTAAACCTTTGAGAAGTTTTTCTCTAGCAGACAAATTTTTCACAGCTCTCCTCCTTTTCTTCCCCTCCACAATATTTCCATCGTCCATCTGTTTCCTACTACAAGGTGGAGGATTCTTCCACATCCAGCAACTTTTTACCTCCTGAGAAGCAGAAGTAAATTTCAGGACATTTTGAATGCATAGCTAGGAGCCAGACTGAATTCCCAATATCAAAAGGCAGAATTATGATTAAATTGCAACAGATTTCAACATCTTTTCTACCAAGATACAATTTATATTGTTGGAACCAAACAGTGAAACCAGGGTTTTTTTTATTTTCTTTTTTGAAGAGAGAGAACCCTGTTGAACATGTGAAATAAAACAGCATTAGCTTACATCGTAGTCCCAGGATGCAGATCCCTTCCTTTCAGTTATATCAATTGCATTCTTCAACTCCTTGATAGCAGGAAGAGGCCTTGGGCGGTCTCCATGAATATCACTGCAGATTCATTGGAGGCATTATTCTACACATATAGCAACATACATAGAAGAAAAGAGACAAGGCGATGGGAAACAGACCTTGTCCACGGGGCAGGATCATTGTCACACCTAACAAAAAGATATCTACATACCTTGTAACCCTAACACATCCAACACAGTGAGCAAACCTAGTTAGCGATGGCAAGACCTATTGACTATATCTATTTATTGGAACATAACCAAGGACATCATACTACCTGTATTCCATTTTTACGCCAGCATTTCTCAATTCTATAAACTCCATCATAACGTACTCCTACTTCTGGGGCATAAGAAGAACGTTTTTCCTTGTGGGATCTGCCCAAGAAAAGGGGAAATGATTCTAAATAAAAGAAAATGGACCAGCAACTTCTTGCTTCTAAATTGTGGATTATACAGAGCAACAGCACAGATAAAACATGGACACATGTCATCAATTTGCAAACAACACCCACAACAAGGTCAAGGAATCCAGGGGACGATAAACAAGTTGAAAAAGAACAATAATAAACCACGCATGCCATAATGCATCAAGGACACATTATTTAATTTAATTATCTTGAAAATAATCCACCTTTTCACAGAATACTACTGCTTTTTCTTGGTTGATTTATAACATATAACATATATTTCTAAAATTTGCAAACACGTTGATTACATTCATGTGTAATAGTTTTACTAGATTTTTATCCACTTTAATATCTTAGAATGCACTGTAAATGACATACATTGCAGTTCATAACTGATTATTCTCTCACATTTTGAGAGGCCTGGAGGCTGTTCATCAACAAAGTCATACTTGAAGCCTATTCCTATCACTGACAAGGGCTAACTTCCTGCCAACTTTGTTTTGGAAGATCCAGATTCTCGCTTTATATATGTATGCAAAAAGATGGATGACACAGAGCTAAGTAACATACCCAGCTATCCAATAACAGCTGAAATTTTATAGCAAGTAAGTAACGTTGAAGTCCTGATGTAGCATTTTACTCTGCTTTACAAGCTTCGATATCACGTTTTAATTTTTAAGCTTTTGTATAATTATCAGCACTCCCATGAATTAGGACAGATCATTATGCATGCTCTTGTGTGTAACAAAAACAAGAATTCCATTTTTTATTGTTTGCATGTTAGGTCAGCTGCTGAGCACTAAAAAATTAAGAAACCAAGGAAGAAGATAAACCTCTTTGGAGGAATGCTAGTGACTAGTGACTTAAACATATGCCTGCCATATTATAGTTCCTTTATTTGTAGAAAACCCAGAACTGCATTCTGTGCACTGATCTTAATGCTCATAAACATACAGCTTTCCTTTCAAAAACACATTATTCTCTCACATTGATTCACACTTCTAAAACATCATTCCTTTCATTAAGATCTGGGCATAGAACCCCTAGATTTGTACTTCTCATCAAACCATGAGCGAAAAAAGAACAAAATGAGAATGTGTGCAGTATGCAAGGGAATTAAATACAGGAAACAAAAATTATTAACTATTTAGGTGTTAGGATATGCTAGAAATGATTCTGAACAAGGATGACCTTTATCAGTAGAACCTACCTTACTACTCGAACAGGGTAGCCTTTTTGACAACTTAGTCGCAATGCTTCATTCAACTTCTCAAAATTCTGATCAAAGGACTGAGTCTTACTTGTGCGTTTATTGCCACTAAGGTCCCTTCCTCCACTGTACACCGCAAGATAATAATAATTTAATAAATAATATCACAACACAATAATAATGCAAGATGGAAGAAAAGTTATATGGCAAACAGCTACAACATACCTCCCTGTGTAAAGGAACCATTCACCATGGTCCTCATCATCAATATATCCCCCAGAAAGGGCGACTGACTGTGCACCATACTTTGACTGACCAGCAATCCCTGCTACATGAGGAAGGTGAGCGCCCCATTGTCTGCATTCCATCCTATCCTCCCAGGTCTCACCCACCAACACACCCTGCTTTCTAAGAGGATCATTTTCTGCTAGAATTGGACCAAAGTGATCAGGAGGGGCTGTGACAAAGATCTTTCCACTACAAGCATTGGCCTTTCCAGGTTTCTTAGCTCTCTCAGTGGTGTATGCCTTATCTGGCCGGTTTTGATTGTGGACAAAATGATATACTTTTGGTGCTCCCCCTGCAACGTTTGCTTTTTCTAGCTTTGCCATTCGGATGGCAATGACCAGTGCAGAGTTAATTCGAGGTTGGCTAGCCATTGCTGATGGAATCTGACAGCGACAATTTGCACATGTGCGCTTTCCTTGTGCAACCCATTTCTGAAAACACTTCAGGCAGAAGTTGTGGCCACATGGTGTCTAAAACAAGGAAAGAGAATATCATAAGCATTTGCCAAACAGAAACAGTAGACTCAGCCTACTTTTTACCAGCAAGCTGTAGACACAAGCAGAAAAACCATTTTCGGTTATGAACTGGTTTATGACCATCCAATCTTTATGTGCTCTTTCCACCAGCAACGCATAGAGAAGTAAGGCATAAAGCAATTTAGAATTCGGAAAGGAAGAAAGCAGTAAATGAACAGGTTTCACTGTAAGATTTTAGGTTTTTTTTAAAGATATAATCCAATTTAGTAGGCTTATCTCCCTTGATATATAGCATTGGTAAATAGCATAATGATGTACCAATTTAGAGTTATTTTCAGAATAAGTTGAAAGCATAAGAGACCCAAAAAAAAAAGGGGGGGGAGGGGGGTGTAAAAAAAAAGTGAAATTATGCCAGTAACTTTTTTTGCTTTCTAATAAGTTCAAACAAATAGTAAACACTACGCACTTTTTAGTTCATTATTCAAGATTTCAATTGCTGCAATTGCCATTAGATATGAGATAAAAATTAAAACAGCGCAAGAAAATTATATTCAGTGTACAGAGTTAAATCTTTCTTCACTTTATCCACAACCACTACATAAAATGTCAAAAAGCGGAAAAGTAAAACGAAATTGGTAGCGTCATGATAGCTAAAAAGATACTACTAGCAATCATTTCGTAATAGAAAATCTCTTGTTAGCCTCCACCGGAAACTACCCTGTTTTGCTTGTGAACTGAATTCTAATCGCCATATCTAGAAAACATGTCGTTTAGCTCTTTTTTTATTAGTATTTTTATCTAAATAAACAAAACAAGGGAAAAATTCAAAATCAATGAGGATACAAAAATCTTAAAACAAAGAAAGAAGAAAACAAAAAGAATGGATATTGAAGCTAACCGTTACAGGTCTCTCCGGTAACTGCATGCAAATTGAACAGTTAATGTTTTCATCGAGGATAGAGAGGACATCGTTATCATCGTTGACCCCCTCCTTGTTTTTCGCTTTTTCACCGTCGTCGCCCGATGATCGAGCTCCGCCACCGCTGACCAGCTCCTGCCTCCTCCTGGCTTTCTCCAACTCGGTTAGCGAATCATCCGACTCAATAGCCCTCACAGCCGCAACGAGTTCGTCGGAGCTTCCAGTTTTTTCGGCGATCGGGGGATGAGGATGATCCGTGAGGGAGCAATCGGGGCAGTCCCATCGGAGGGCCTCGGCAATAGTTTGAGGACGAGCGGAAGAGGGGAGGCAAGTCACATGCCATGGAGTGGCACATGTCTTGCACGTGAGGGTGTCTTCCGGCAACGGCTTGTTCTTGCAGATCATGCAAATGCCGTCTCCATCGCAAGGAAGCTGGCTAACGAGCGCCATCAGAGTAAGAAAAAAATATCTTAAGAATGAAGAACGAAGATCGCGGGTCTTTGTCCGGTGAGGACGATGGCTCTCTTTTCTTCTTTCGAGAAAAAAGAGGGAGGGAGTGTTTTCGGGTCAAAATGGGGAAAACATTTTTAGGGGGAAGGTGTGAGAGAGAAAGGGGCGCGGTTCTGCAATGGAATTTTGGTTGACAATAACTTTTGAAATTTTTTGATTTCCCTCTTCATCCTTTGCTGCTACACAAGGGAAAATTTGGCCACCAATATTTCAGTACGGCTTGCCTTTTTACTTTCACCCGCAATGCCAGATCTTTTGTTTCTTAACAAGGCAATTGTTACTGTACATGACAAATGTGGAAAGAGGTCTTCCCTGTCAATTAAGATATGAAAATTCGTTTTTCTTATATTTGCTAAATAACGAAAATTCAGACCTAAATTCTTTTTAAAAAAAAGTACATGTTTGACCAATCTGATTTGACTCATCAACTCGATTCATGCTTCTAAAACGTAAATCCATGGCTCCAATTTAACTCACTTAATGCCATGCTTCTAAAACTTAATTAGTTCGTCTCATTTAAATTATAATTATTCTTAAAATATTGAAAAATATTTTTTTATTAATACTTACTATATATTAAAACAATGTTATGGGTTCTTTCATTGACATGTGCTGATTTTTTTTTTCTTCTGAAAATTAACATGTGATGAGTTATTTACTTAGCCATCTAGAATTTTTTGTTTTTTTTATTCAGCTCATGTAAATAATTTTTTAAAAGTTTTAGTATTGACACACAGTGATAATTTACTCATCATATTGTATTTAAAAATAAATAAATTCTTTATTAAAATTGAAAAAATGAAAGGAATAGAGGCAGCAAAAGGAAAAATGGTGAAAGAAGAGAGAAAGGGGGAAATGAAAAAAAATCAATATATTTATATTAAAATTGTTCCAAAATGTGGTCTTTAAATGACATTTAACAGGTCTTCAATTGGACACGTGGCCATTCTTTAACAATTTTTTTTATTTAAGACTATTTATGTATAACTTCTCTTTTTAATAATTTCACATGTAGAATAAAATATAATATGACTGATATGTTTTTATTTTTGGGTTATAAAGTCATATAAAATAAAAAAATGTTTTATGTATAATATATAATTACATTTATTTTAATATTATGCATTTGATTATTACTATTTTTTATTACACCATCATCCTTAAAAGAAATTATTAGTTTGAAACTTAATATATTATGCAAGCATGTAAATATTAATATCCATTAAAATTCATGAAAATATGTTCAAAAAAATCAATGTAAATATAGTTAATTAATTTAAACAGACGAATTATAATGTTAAAATTTTCAATTATATAATATACAAATAATCATTTTCTATACATATGATGAGTTTCTTTTTAATTTTATTTCTCAACAAACAAATATCATTAGTCACAAACTTTGATTACATTAATATTAAAATGTGCTTAAACAAGAAAAAAATACAAAAATTTTTAAGAAATCACAAAAATTATTTGCTCATGTTAGTCAAAAAAAAAAATGGCCCTGCAACAAAGCATGAGTCACATACTAGTTTTTGTCTAATTTTAAAGGCTCTTTTCTGGCCAAAGAAGAAGGCTCCATTTGATGATTATAAGAGTAAACTTTCATAGTTAAGAAACATTTAATTATCTAATAATAAATGCCAAATCCCCCTTAAACAAATGCTAAGAATTTTTACCAGGACTAGGTTGGCACAACAGTGAAATCTTCTAATACATAAGTTGATGTATTTTCAACATAGTTAGTTTAACTAATTAAATGCAAGTGAAATTCTAAAACTTGCAAATTATCAAGCTTGATAGTTAAGACCTTGAGCTTGCAAGTTGTCAAGCTTGGTAACTTAAACTTTATCAAAATCGTAGACAAGCGAGCTTGGGAATATGAATTTATCTGAATTTAATTTAATTTTCTAAATTTTCAAGCTAATTATACAAATTAGACCGAGACCGTTAATGAGGCGTAGTGCTTGATTTGGTGATATGCTTATTAGAGGTCTTGAATTCGAAAGAGGAGCATATAACCCGAACCTAGAAGTTGATATGGTATTGCCACATCATTTTGATATATTGACATAGAGCCTTAATGCCCACCTCGTTTTTACAGGTTGACGTGGTAGTGCCACATCAATAACTTGAACTTAAAAAGCAATGTGACACTATTACGTTAGTATGTTGAGATGACATAGCAGTGCCACATTATCATGTCAATTACCCTATGCCACTATGTTAGTAAAAATGTCCACATCATTTTGACATGTTGACGTGGAGCCTTAATACCCACCTTATTTTGATATGTTGACGTGGTAATGCCACATTAGTAACTCCAACATAAAAAGTGAGGCGACATTACTACGTTAGCATGTTGAGGTGATATGGCAGTGTTACGTTATCATGTCAATCATATCATATTGCTACATTAATTAAAATGTGTCGTGTTAATTTAACAACTAAATTAAATATTGTTAAAAGAAAATATTAAATTGGAGTAATTTTTAAAATAAAAAAACTAAATCATGTGGCAACCTACTAACATTTCACGTGGTAACTCAAATCGAGAGACTAATGTGATATTACCATGTCATTTTGACATGTTAATGTGAAGCCTTAATATTGATATGGCATCACCATGTCACTTTGACATGCTGACATGGTAGTGCTACATTAACAATTCAAACTTAAAAGATAATGTGACACTATCTTGTCAACATGTTATGGTGACATGGTTGTGTCACACCATCATGTCAACTACCTCATATAAATTAAATTGAATGCTGTTAGATGAGAAATTAAATTAAAATAATTTTTAAAATTATAAAATTAAATTATTTAAAATTAAATAAAATATATAACTATAAGACGTTTTTAAGTATTTTGACTAATAAAAAATTAATATGTGAATATTTTTTTTAGGATTCCACCATAACTAGTTTTACTAAGCTACACCCAGCACAGAGTTACCAAATCGTGTAAGTGGCTCCTATTAAACTACCATCCAAACAATCCGCACTGTAAAACCAAGACCCTTTTAAAACCCTAGTGCCTTTTAGCTTACACGCACTATTATAACTGTTGCCCGGTTCGCATGCGCTTTCCCTTCGCTCTCATTTCCTCATCTGTTTCCTTTGGTCTCAATTCCTCCTCCCGATTGACATCACGCCACTTATACCCCCTCTCCAGCAAATCCCAGCGATCAACCCTAACCACCTTTTTTAATTGGCAACCACCAATGGCCACAGCCGAGGAATCGCTCCGCAGAGCACTAGCCGACAAGCAATCGGCTGTTGAAGCGCAGGGCAACGCGGTGAGGGCTCTGAAAGCCGCCAAGGCCTCTAAGCCTGAAATCGACGCTGCAATCGAAGCCTTGAACGGCTTGAAGCTGGAGAAATCGTCGATAGAGAAGCAGCTGCAGGCTGCTGTTAGTGGTAACGATGGGGATGCCGCCCTTAGCAGGGAAGCTTTCCGTCAAGCCGCTGTGAATACATTAGAACGGCGTTTGTTTTACATACCGTCTTTCAAGATTTATCGGGGTGTTGCTGGGCTTTATGACTATGGACCGCCCGGTTGCGCCGTTAAATCTAACGTTCTTGCTTTCTGGCGTCAGGTATGCTTTTAGCTCTAGCAGTTATAGAGATGTTTATTTATCCTGACAGCAATTGTGAAGAACTAAGACAAACGCGGATGTTTGTTGAGTGGGTGATGCATATTGACGTTGGTTTGAATCGAAGCTGTTTTAGTTTCAACTGTTTAGTACTTTCAGTAATGGTCCACTTAAATGGACTGACGTGCTTAATTAAGTTTCGGGCTAGTTGGAAGATGGGAGAAATGTAGTGTGTAAACTTGACTAGGGATGAGGAGAACCAGCTGGTTTAAGCAGTGTGTTTGAACAGAATTTTGAAGCTTCAAATTTGTATATTTTGGGATGTGAGGAGATTGAGTGGGCAAAGAATGAAAAATTTTACTTATTATACTATTATTTGCCTTTTTTTTTTAGTAGAAAATATGAGGAAACAAAATGCCATTAGATCAACAGAGCCTGAACTAGAATAAAAGCTGAATATTTTAGATATTGACGTTCTTTGTTCAGGTCAAATGTTTAGCCCCAAGCAAATTAAAGACATTGTGACGGTTCATGTTTGCATTGTTGCATTGATGTAAGATCATAGGATAGTCCAAACAATTCTAATTTAGCTTGTTTGTATTACCACTTTTTCAGCACTTTGTCCTTGAGGAGAACATGTTGGAGGTTGACTGCCCCTGTGTGACGCCAGAGGTTGTCCTCAGGGCATCTGGTCATGTGGATAAATTTACTGACCTTATGGTTAAGGATGAAAAAACTGGGACCTGCTATCGGGCTGATCACTTGCTTAAGGATTTCTGCAATGAGAAGCTTCAGAAAGACCTCAGCGTTAGTGCAGAGAAGGCTGCTGAGCTTAAACATGTCCTTGCTACATTGGATGACCTGTCAGCTGAAGAGCTAGGTGCAAAGATCAAGGAGTATGGTATTACTGCTCCAGATACAAAGAATCCGCTCTCGGATCCTTATCCATTCAACTTAATGTTCCAAACATCAATTGGTCCATCTGGTTTGAGCCCTGGGCAAGTGTTTTTACTTTAGTCATTTTTGGGATGTTGTTTGTGAAATTTTTGGGTTTGAATGTGAAAATATATATTTTACTTATTTCACTGGTGTGGGGGTTTGCTGACTTAATGATTTCTTTTTCTTGCAAGTGCTCAACATAAATGTAGCATTGTTTCTAGCTCTGTAAGTACCTAAAGAATTATGTTTCATTTTGTTTACTGCAGGTATATGCGTCCTGAAACAGCACAAGGAATATTTGTGAATTTTAAAGACTTATACTATTACAATGGGAACAAGCTTCCATTTGCTGCAGCCCAAATTGGTCAGGCTTTCCGAAATGAGGTCTTAAAATCTGTCTTTGAATCTGAAGAAGATGTCAATTTGTGCCCTTGTTGGGTGGAATTTTTTCTCTATTTTCTGGAAATTGCTGCAAGTGTGAAGCTAAGATAATTTTCTAAGGCTCTGTATAACTGGGGCTTTAGCTATTTGCTTTTCTTTTCTTTTCTTTTCTTTTTTCATTATTTTTTCACTTTGCTTTCTATTCATTTTTTTTTTTAAATGCAAATAGAAAAAGCATTAACTGTAGGGAGCTTAACTAAAGTTGCCTCATCTCTGCTATACACTGGTGCTTTTTGGTTTATTACTTGGCTGTTGAGATGATTGCCCTGATGAATGCACATTAAATCATGTAACATGGGATAAATTTCAAATTTGATGATATAATTTCTGTTTGTACAGATATCCCCACGTCAAGGGCTTCTGAGGGTTCGAGAATTTACTCTAGCTGAGATTGAGCACTTTGTCGATCCTGAAGACAAATCTCATCCAAAATACTCTGAAGTTGTGAACTTGGAGTTTCTGATGTTCCCAAGGGAAGAGCAAATGTCTGGGCAATCTGCAAAGAGAACACGTCTTGGTGATGCAGTTTCAAAGGTTGGTTTAAGCTTGACTATTTCTCTTTGCTTTCTACATCTCCCTTCCTACTCTTTGTGATGGTGCTGCGCTTCATTGTCATTTAGGGAACTGTCAACAATGAAACCCTTGGCTACTTTATTGGTAGAGTTTATCTCTTCCTAACTTGCCTTGGTATAGACAAAGACCGTTTACGGTTCCGGCAGCATCTTGCAAATGAAATGGCGCATTATGCTGCAGACTGTTGGGATGCTGAGATTGAGTGTTCATATGGTTGGATTGAATGTGTTGGTATTGCAGATAGGTCTGCTTATGACTTGCGTGCTCATACAGTAAGATCTTGGTTATATCTACATTCTATCTCTCTTTTTATTGTTAAGGCAATTATTTTAAAGTAACTTAGTAGCAGAATTTATGACTCATGAGGTAAGCTGTCAGCTTAGTTATACATAGGAGTTTCTGGTCAAGAGACTATATTCTGTGCAACAAAAGAGGGGTTATGACTGTAATTTTATCATAACAAATTTGGTGCTTATTCATCCAATGGTTATGATCTTAGCTAAGTTAATGACTAATCTAATAATAGCCATGCTATCAAAAGCGAGATAAATAGGAAGAAAAAGATTAAAACTATATCTTCCTTTCTACCAAAAAGTAGTAGTATACTGAATCCTCATGTGGCATGGTTTTGTTTTGTATGACAGGAGAAAAGTGGTGTCCCACTGGTGGCTGCTGAGAAATTTTTAGAACCTAGAGAAGTGGAGGTACTACTTTATTGCTAATGACCCCCATCTTTATCATATACTAATTTGGAGATCACATGACTGATAATGCAACAAAAGATCCTTAAAGTGCTGCTGCTTGAGGTTAAAAGTAATTCTCATGGCTCATATTTTCAGAAACTGGCTATAGCTCCTGTGAAGAAAGAACTCGGCCTTGCATTCAAGGGGAACCAAAAGAAGGTGGTTGAAGCTTTAGAGGTAAATGATGAAAACTCTTAAATATTTAATGCCATGTGCTGCTCATATCACTTTAATGCATGAATTTGCTTTTTTGTTAGGCAATGAGTGAAAAAGAGGCTCTGGAAATGAAGGCTGCTTTGGAATCCAAAGGGGAGGTGGAATTCTATGTCTGCACTCTTGGGAAAAATGTGCCCATTAAAAAGAACATGGTCTCTATTTCAAAGGAGATAAAGAAAGAACACCAGAGAGTTTTTACGCCATCTGTGATTGAACCATCCTTTGGAATTGGACGGATAATTTATTGCCTTTTTGAGCACTCTTTCTACACGAGGCCAAGTAAAGCTGGGGATGAGCAGTTGAATGTGTTTCGGTTTCCTCCTCTTGTGGCACCTATCAAATGTACTGTATTTCCACTTGTACAAAATCAACAATATGAGCATGTTGCCAAAGTCATTTCAAAGTCATTGACAGCTGCTGGAATCTCACATAAGATAGATATCACAGGTATGTGACTAAGATGAATGATAACTCTTTAATCATCTTCTTCCCACACTTGCATGGTCCTGCATATGGATGTACATAAACTTAAACACTTGATTCGTTTCTATGCATCTCTGTGAATTTTAAAATTCTCTTTGCTTGTTCAGAAAGTTCTGCTTAAAAGTTTCAGGAAGTAAACTGAAAAATGAAGTCCTTATTGACATATTGGACTTCAACTTAAGTATGCAACTATAAACATTCTTGGTTTTATAATTGTAGGGCCAGGCATATCCACCCTTTCAGTTATTGATGAACTTCAACTCATCCCTTTTTCCCTTACGATATTTGCAGGTACCTCAATAGGAAAACGGTATGCAAGAACAGATGAACTTGGTGTACCATTTGCCATAACTGTTGATTCAACAAAAGATGTGACAATCCGGGAGAGAGACAGCAAGCTTCAAGTCCGTGTTGATGTAGAAGAGGCAGCATCTGTTGTTAAGTCTGTAACTGATGGACACAGAACATGGGAGGATGTGTGGGCAAATTACCCCCATCACACATCTGGCTCGGCAGATGATTGAGTCTTGAGAAATTCCAGCACACTGTTGACATAGTAACACAATATCCAATATATGGAGTATCTTACAATGTCATGATGATTTCAAGGGTGACTACATTATTGAAAAATGTGCATTTATATTTGTCGCCAAGAAGCTGTTCATGTTTTTGGGAATACCAGTTCTTGCTTTTACAATTCAGTTCAATACTCATACAAGGTCCAGAGTTCCCCCGTTTAATACTGCATGTTCATCTACTAGATGTTGTTACTATGTCGTAGGATTTTCAATTTTGGCAGAATTCATTTAAATAGCCAAATCGGGTGTGCAGTTACATCTACAAAATGGGGGTTTGGTTGGGCCTCCTTTTGAATGGTAAAAGTCCGAACTAGTCCTTTAATTAGAACCCACATAAGACTAGCCCTTATTAGGTCAATACTAGAATTGGTCTGGTGCGTTGTGTTCGGTTCAAATAAACTATGTCGAAAAGAGGTGTGGATGACAAAACATAAATACAAAAAAGTTGTTACAGTTTTGATTACCATGTGGAAGAGTTTATTATAGCTGTTTAGGGTTATAGGGTTATAGGGTTTATATAAATTCACTGTTTGTGAGTAGAAAATATGAGGCAGTGTTTCTAATCCTATACATTCATTGCCATCTAGTTAACAAAAAGTCTGTCTATGAACAAAATGAAGATCATGATGTGATGGTGTGTTTTTACAGATCTTTGTATATACACAAAAGTTAACATTATAGTGTTCAATTAATGATGTTGCCTGTCTACAGAAAATATAAGGTAGTGTTGCCATGATTGTGAGCAAAGTTGCAGAATTTCTTACTATTAGGGCGGTGGCTGAAGAGTCTGCAATGGGGTTGCACTTTGATGATTGGATTGTTTTGGAGAATCCTTTGTAGAGGTAAAAAGAAATCAAAACTTAGGTATCGTAATGAGTAGATGAGCTAAGATATTAAAGTGAATGAGATAATAATATTTGGTAAAATATAAAAGAAGGAACAGTATTGTAAGAACAAAATAAACATGAGTCAATTGTATATAAAGAGTAAATATAAGTAGTTATGGAGATGAAATACATATGCTGTCAACATGTAATGCTTTGAATCAATCGTAATCAGAGGTACCAAATGACAACAGATTTATCAAATTTCAGCAATAAAGAAGAAATTTTTCAAGAACATGAACTTACAGCTTCTTAAATATAAAATTATCAATAATAGATCTGCAAAAGAAATTCACTTCATTTTTTTGTCAAGTACTGTAATAAACCTCAATTTACAGTAAAACTTTTATAAAGTAATACCTTAAGGACTATGGACATTTATTAATTAATCGAGATATTTAATCAATAAATTAATAATTTATTAATTTATACATACATCCAAACATTTGACTTATTGGTTAGTGTATGAGTAGGGTTCGAATATCTCTTTTTTAAATTAAAAAATATTAATTAATAAAATATTAATTTAGCAAAGTATTTTTAATTATTTTTCAAAACATTAAACTCAATATATGTATTATGTATTATGATTATACGAATATTATTTAATTACTAAATTACGAATTATCATTACTTGTGACAAACAAATTATTGAAAATGTCATGAGAAATAACAAAGAAGATGAAGTTTGAGACAATGGTTCTTTACTGGAGCCTGTCTTGCGCAAAGATATACTTAAAGCAACAATCACATTACATAATTTTCTCTTACAATACGAGAATTCTATACCAGAGCTTTTTAATGCATTAAGAAATGTTATATATAAGGTTCAAAGAGACATCAATATCAAGAAAAAATAAGTAACATTGGAGTCATATTTTACAAAAATCTCTTAATTGAGTCATGTGTGTGTGTATATACAATATTTTTGATATATAAGGAGATTATTAATTTATATATAAGTGGGATCTATGTGTTTTTTTAAAAATGTATTATACTATAATTTTAGTAAATTATTAATCTACCATGTTGGTCTCAAGTTGGGACCGATAAAAAATATTATTTAATCGACGTTACTAATTTATTGAGTGTTAATTTATAAAGGTTTTACTGTAATAGATTTTAATATAAAAGCTTTGTATGTTTGCCTACTCCATTTTTTCGAGACAACAATAGGGGAAGAAAACTAAAGAAATAAACCTATTAATAATAACAAACATATAAGCTTGTTTAAGTTGAACATCAGTATCAAGTTGAGTTTCCACTGTAACATATAAGGGAAAAAAACAACCATAGAATGAATCACTTTCAAGCAATAATAGACAATCTGAAACAAATAATATGTAAGTCCATCTCACAATTTCTTTTTAGGTATATGTTTTATAAGTTTATATACACAAAGGTGTATATTATAAATAATAATTTTATAAGTTCTAATTTTTATAAAGTTAACACAAAATAAAAAGTAAATATATTTATATTTAAAGAATATATACTAAAAGGATATATATAATAGTAATTATATTCCTCATAAATTAACACAATATATAAAGCATACTTATTACAAACAATTACAAGTTAATTAATAATCATAGTTTTCTAAATTAATTTAATTAATAATATTGGTTTGTATTTAATTATATGAAATTAAGAAAAACATAATTGGATTTGGATATTAGGTATTCAAGGGGTGATACCGAACTCTTTATAAGTAGTAAAATTACTACTCGAACCTTGTTTGAATCCGATTATAAGGCACTTTAATCCTATATAATCGGGTTGAGTACCTACAGGTATTTTATAACAAGATACCCATTGCCATCTTTATATGTATTATATACTTAATAGTGTATTTTTTCATAATTATTGCAGCCATGATGACAATCAAACTGATGACATCATCAAAGAGTTGATCTAGATTGATCGCAGCAGCTTTATCTCCATGTAGAATAACTTTTAAGCTCCTATCACTGTAATTAAAATAAACTATTGATAAGGCATATTGTAATTTGGAATGTTTTGATTAGTAAAAAACATGTTTGCCTTTATTTAGACTTGAGATCTTCAATATAGAGGTCACGTTTCTTGACCTCATTTATCCGATTTTGAGAAATAGCCTTTCAATAGTGGTCATTGATTTTAAGGCTTCGGTAAAGTCTGCCAAAACCAGAAATATATAAAGAGAAAAATAATAATAACTATTGAGAACATGAAATTAAGAATAACAGTGAGCATTTTAGAACTATAGCTTTCTTGTCAAAATTGAGTCATTGCATATAGTATTGAGTTGATCAATGGACGTAAAATTAAAATACCATGCAGGGTGTGGACTCAAAGCTTTCTGGATTGGGTGGATGATAATGTTTTTCGTAACATGCCCATAATATTTGAAAGGATGGGATTGACAGACGCTTTTTTTGTCATTGATCTGGAATATGTTGATTTGATAATGACATCCTTCTTTCAGTTGAAGTTGAAGCTACGATGCATTTGAATTCTTAATCATTGTTTAAAAGTAGTATAGAAATTACTCAGACTAACTAGCACTGTTAATCAGAACATAGTAAAAAAAGCAAATAATGACAACATAGACATGGAAAAAAGGCATATCATGATGCAAGCACAATATGTACAAAACATAATACATAAAATGAGCAAACAAACTATAGACAAATGATAAAATATCATGTCATAATTGACAATGTTCAAAGGAAAAAGGATCCTTGTTGCGAAAACAAAACAAATTTCAGTAAGTCATAACAATAGTTGTGCTGTCATGGGATGGTCCAAATTTCTGTAGAGATAACATTCTTTTTCTTGCTAAAGCAAGAACTCCATGTATCACAGGTTGTCGATGTTATATGTCGACCAATCCTTCTCTTAATAACAAGAAGGATTTTTTTCACACAGAAATTGGACCATCAATAAAGGTACAAAACGTTTATAAAGTGAAGAAATCGTGAAATTCCTATGTTAAGAGTTCTTAGCAGTACATGAAAACCAAATACTTTCTTAACATGTAATCTTATCCAGAATATTAACTTAACAAATGGTTACGCATAAAATCGAAATTAAAATGTTCTCGTATTTTTGTTCTAGAAAACAAAATATCCACACCCATATGTAAATAAAAGCATTAAAAAGAATAAAGCATCTAATCAGCAGTAATTAATGCAAAAAGCTGAGATAAAAATGAATCATAGCAAGGAAATTTCATTTTCATATGTACCAGCGAATTAAAATAATCATTAAAGTCAAAGTAAGTGAGAAAATAAAATTATAATAACTTGCATAAGTGATATCTATAATTAAACCCATAAATAAATAATGAAACATATCTAAAGAAACAGTCACATTTCAATTAAAAATCTCAATAACAAAACGTTGGAAAAAATGTACAAAATCAAATCCAGTACCGAAACACCAACAGCAGAGTTGCAATAGCCAAAACCAAGAAAAAAAAATACACAAATTCCAAATCAAAGATGCAAATGAACACCACCCCATGTCCAAGTCGAACCAATTTTCCCCAAAAGAATATCACCCCATATCCCATTCGAGCCCATTTTCCCCATACAACAATCACCAAAGAAAGAAAAAAAACATAAATAACATGGAAAAAAATAAAGAAGAATTTGTGAGGAACAACCTGAAAGCCTGAACTTCTTGACACTTGAGAAGCCCTAACAACATAACCATACAGAGAGAAGGCAAACAAATCCACAGATACACAAACATAGAGAGTAGTCAAGGGGAAAAAAACGATACTGGCAAAAACAGTTATAAACTTCCGAAAACACAAAAGATAGCAAGTAAGGAAGGTAGCAGGTCAAGGATACACGCAGAGAGGACAACACCAAATACAAACACGACATCCATTTCAGACTAGACACGTTCATCAGTCGTACACAATGGAACGGTTAGGTCTAAATCCTAAGGGATCAAAAGGCTCTCACGTGAGCCTAGAAACAGAGATGAGAAAATGATCATCCTTGCCCCCTGCCCAAGCCGACTCGAAACAACTTTGAAAGCATAATATGGCGAAGGCAAAAATGAAATATGAGAAAATGAAAAATATCAACTAGATTCGAACCGACCCGACGAGAGTAGGTTATCGACGCGCCTCACATCTCTGAGTATGTCTCCGAAATTCTTTATTCCGTTCCACCAAAAACGACAACGTATATATCCAACAAATGCTATTTGGATATTAAAACTCCGACAACGTATATCACCCCATACGTCGTTTTATTTCTGCTTCCAGACAGGCCCTCTCGTCTGACCAGAGTTATTAAGACTCCGAATTATTCTGTCCATAACCCTAAGCACCTAAGCAATCCAATAACATTGAAATATGCTGAGAATTGCAGGGAGGAGGTTCTCATCTCTTCCATGGAGGTCCTCCGCCTCTCTCTGTCGGAACAATCCCCTTAACGATGGGGTAGGCGTCGTTTCTGAATCGCCTTGCGTTTCCAGATCCGGTCCCGCTCTTTCTCCATTCACTTTCAATTCTCAGCTTCCAAATCTAATTAGAGGTTCATATTTTCTCCCTTTCCTTTTACCTTTCCATTCCAAATTTCTAGTGTTGTATTCGTATCTTTGACTTGTCTGCTTGATTTCTTCTTTATCATTTTTCTGTTCTGCTCATCGATGATATATCATATACGATATGCTAGATTTTATGTCTGCTTGATTGCAATGAAGTTGCAGGATATAGAATCGAATAACCTCGTTTTAGGATTTTCAATATTTTGTTTCTTTTTATTATTAAATCCCTCATTATATCTAGCTAATGATTTCAAAGTGATTTATTGGATATGTATTACTTGCATTTTGCCACTGAATAAAAGCGTGGAGCTGATTTAATGTTGTAGAGATAGATGTTTATTTTGAATCATTTATGCTTTTGTGAAGGCGTACCTGCTCATTTATGCTTTAAAAAGAACGAGTTTTGGATTTTTTTTTTTGTTCTTGTACATTGTGTTTATATTTGATATTCAATAGAGGTATGAATCAAAATGGAAATTAAACAAATTTGTGTTCCTTTGCTAAGAAATTTGTGTTCGTTTGCTTGGTGCAAGTGAGAAGCATGCACCCACATGCACGGATGAAGCCATTAGAATCAAGGATTCATTTTTCTGCAGCGAAATTGCTAAGCTTGGGACAAATTTTCACATTTTAAGTCACTGTTATACTGAATGGCAATATATTCAGAACATTCTTGAGTTTAGGCAAATCAAATGCCATATAGGCAGCAAAGTTCTTCAGAAAAATACCTTTGCAGTACCTTTATGCCGTAACTTTTCTTATGCCGATATGCTGCAATTCATGATATGTTAAAGCGGCTATTTTTGGCAGAGGCCTGAAAACTTGTGCTTGCAATGCGCAAGCTTTTTTTTTTTTGTTGTGTAGATTAACACCATATGCGAGCTTGATAATTTATCTTGAGAGGGCTTGCATGTATGGTTTATGTGTACTGGCTGTTCTACTTTATATAATATATGTGTTTATGTAATTCCATCTGACAGTTGTTTTATCTCCTTCCAGGTTTCTCTTCAGAAGCGCTCACCCCGGGACATGATATGGGAATGATATCAGATCTCCCTGCTACCGTGGCAGCTGTGAAGAACCCTAATTCAAAAATTGTTTACGATGAGCATAATCATGAGCGTTTTGCACCTGGCGATCCTAGCAAGCGTGCATTTGCTTATTTTGTCTTGACTGGTGGCAGGTTTGTTTATGCCTCCTTAATACGTCTTCTGATCCTCAAGTTTGTTCTGAGCATGTCAGCCAGCAAAGATGTCCTTGCCCTCGCCTCCCTTGAGGTCGACCTCTCTACCATTGAGCCTGGGACTACTGTTACTGTCAAGTGGAGAGGAAAGCCGGTTTTTATCAGACGTAGAACTGAAGAGGACATCAAGGTAGCTAACAGTGTCGACATCGCATCCCTTCGTGACCCCCAGGAGGATGCGATCAGGGTGAAGAATCCAGAGTGGCTTGTTGTTGTTGGTGTCTGCACCCATTTGGGGTGTGTATACCCCTGCCAAATGCTGGTGACTTTGGTGGTTGGTTCTGCCCATGCCATGGCTCACATTATGATGTGTCTGGTAGGATCCGCAAGGGGCCAGCACCATACAATCTAGAGGTACCCACATACAGCTTCATGGATGAGAACAAGTTGCTGATTGGGTGAGAAATTATGCGGAATCCATGTTTTGTGGAGTAATCATCTTACTGCAAAATGGCATAATAGAATTTTTCTTTACACATGAGGACTGAATTTATTAAGTTTTTCTGGATTTTGTATCTGCTTCTGTTGTAAGACAGGCGGAAGTTTTGACTAACATAACAGAAGATTTGTTGAGCATTTTCAGTTTTAATAGTGCTTATGCATTTATTCGTCCAAATAATCCCATTTTGTATATGTGTGTGTGTATTTGTTTTTTTTTTTTTTAAATTTGAACACCCCTCTGCTGTTTTATGGATCAATGATTGTGTAATTGACATGTATGGTATATAAATCTAATTTACAGCAATAAACTCGGAATTTTAAAATGGGTAAGTTATATATTGAAGAACACACTGGCCCTATCTGAGATTGTTCCTGGAACATATCTTAGGTCACTGTGAAATTGTGGTCATGAATGAGGACATGATTGTATCATTAGTTGGATAACAACTTTAATCTAGCTGGAATTATGATGATTGCTTTCATTGAGAATATAGGCTTTAATACACGATATTTATTGAACCATACGAAGGTCAACGAGATCCATCCTTTTGAGCAATTGTTAGGCGATAACCCATCAGCCACTGCCAGTGCTGTGGACATTATGCATGCACGCATAGAGAGAGAGAGAGAGAGAGAGAGAGAGATTATATTCATTAAAACTGCATAAATATTCAGGAGTATACATATCCATAATCTCAATAGTGTTTGTAAAAGATTATGCCCCTTTAAGGGGAGGGGGATGATATCGAATGCGGATTTGGAATCTCCTTGTTTTGTAGTTCTCCAGCCACGTCTACAAGGTCTAGTGCAGAAAAAGGAAACTTGGGTCAAGTTAGCAGTGCTGGATAGGAACTAATGGCAGTTTGCCCCCATATATATCTGGAAGTTGGCTAGCATCAATGTCCCTAAGCAAAGTGGCTGTCAGCTTTTTGTTCTCAACAAAAACTATCTGCAAAAAAAATTGGAAAAGGGGCAACCAGAATTATGTTAAGGTGACAATGAACTTAAAGAGTTATTGAGCAGAGTGGTTTTATGTACATCCTAAATTCACACCCACATCAACTTCAAGCTTGTATATTCTGCTTTTAAGTATACACAAATCATGCCAATACCTTTTCCTGGTCTAATCCTATCTTGATGTGATAAATTTCACCTTGCCAATGCCTCTCTACCTTCTCGATTGTGGCATACAGGTCTCATTAGACAATATTGGTGCTCAATACAGCTCCAACTATTTATTTTTCTGAAAGTATTTGTAGGATACATATAGAGTACTAGACACCTCAAATTGACAATTGACAGCATGAGCCTCCAAATATAAGGAAAAGCTCTTAGAATGAAAAATGAAAGCAACCATGTTCGACATGTAGTTATGTCCAACATTCATGCACAAGTCCAAGCAACATAGCTGGTGCTCCATTGTTCCGTGATTTAAGTCAACATGAAAGAACATGCATTTTTTCCAAAAGGAAAGGCATTGCATGACTTACCTTCTTCTTGGTTCTGCTGTCGATGAATGGGTAAATAACCTTCCAGACAGTCATGAATATGTAAGGTACATGAACTATAAATAATTTGGCAAGCCTCTCTGGATAGCAATCCTGTAATCAAGACAGTTGAATTACTGCTATGAGTCTTCCTGGAGCAACAGATTTCTTTACAAGTCATCTGATATGACATATTTTTATGGCTGTCTAAATGCATTAATAATGCAATTGATTTGTTTATTTAATTTTATAAAATCAATAATGTGAAATTTCTCTAATGACTGGTAGATGGTGGAAGATCAAACCTGCAGGATTGATAGAGATGCCATATAAGCACGAATGTCACTATTCGAGTATCCCCATCCTTCAAGATCTCCAATTGCCACAAACTTTTCCTGCCCTTTTGGCATTCTGAAACACCAACAAAATAGAAACTAAGCATGATTCCTTTCACTGGGATAAATAAACTATATGAACATGAAAGAGGCTACTAATTATTTTTACCAGAGATTCAAATTGATTGTCTATATCAAGGTGCCTGATCTTAGGAACAGTGGGCACTTAACCACATACCTTGATTCACAGCAATAGATATACATTGATAATTTTGAACGCTTCTATCCTAGCTAAAAACGAAAAGTTCCATTTTGCAAAGGTAATCTGTGGAAGATAAGAGCGGCTGGCTGATCATGAACAAGTATATTGACTCCACAATTCTAACAATTGAGTTCTGGTCCTCTCAATCAAAAACATATTCTTCTCCACAGCTATGATATTTCACTTCTATAAATATTTAGTTACAAAGTTTCTTGATGGGTAGAGAAGTTAATTTACCTGGCACATATTTTCTCCAAACTGTAGACAACAAAGCCTGCAAAAAATAAGGCATATCATAACATTTAGAAGGAGACATGTCCAGTCATCAATTGCAATTATTTGTTCAATTCACATCTGTACTTTTTAAGCTGAAATGGCAAGAAACAGAATTAGAAAAGAAGCAGTGTTTGCAATGTGCTTTAAAATCCATAAACATACGTTTGAACTCCTCCAGATTTCCTTTGGTGGGCTTGTGTCTACCCCCGAACGCAACAACAATAGGGCGGCCCTGTTTATCAAGGCCTTGCATGCACAGCTTGTCATGAGCTAGCTGACTGGAAATCTCGGATTCAGATATGAACCCCTTTGGCACAAAAGTTTTCCTCCAGATTAGGTACTTGAGGAACATGGTAGATGCTTTCTCTATATCCAAATCACGAGCTCGCAGGAATCTCCGGATCATCAAATCATCGACATCCTATGCGGGTAATTGAACAGAAGATATTTGTAAACAAAAGCAGAGATTTTTAACATAGCTGAAGTGCTTTCTTGATCGATGTCTTTACGTATAACTAATATATCATTCCAAAAAAGAAGACTAAGAAAGAAACTAAGTCAAAGCAGGGGGAACTTTGAAATCCCATTGCTATATTTAGCAACATATCATATCCATTACCAATGCACAGAAGGATGCAATGCCCTTTAAAACAGTACAAACCATGGGATGGATTACCTTGGCAGATGGGTCTTCTCTCTCGACAAGAGCCCTCATAATGCCAACTTTGCTCCGCTCTATCTCATCACTTATCTCTATCCTGTCTACGTTTTCTTCTTCTTGCTCCCCTTCACAGTCTTTGAATTCCATCTCCGTTTCTTCTTCACTCTGCTTCACTTTCTCCTTCTCCTTGTCCATTTCTCTTTCTCTGTCTCACGCAGTCTATTTTGGTAAAAACAAAACAGAGAGAGAGAGAGAGATGTCAAGGCGTTATAAATGCGAACAGGTTAGTTAGATGAGGAAAGGAGACCCAGAGACTACGGCATCACCGGGTTGTGATATTTGGTAAAGTCACAACCTCATTTTTTCTTACGGCGTGGGTGGGATTCTGTACAAATCTTTTCCATCTTTTCCCGTTATTGAAAAATTAAGGTCTCCATTGTTGAATATTGACTTAACCCCGTCCCTTTTTCTCCGTTTTGATTTCTTTATATTTAAATTAATAACAATATATTAAAAATAAAAAAAAATAAAATTACATATCAATCTATAAATTAAATATTTTAACATAATAATTAAATATATTAAAAAAATAAAAAAGGATGTATATGGAGGGCCAAGGTTTGCGCCTTGGGCTGATTGTTACTTTCTCTTGTTAAATAGTTAGGCCAATCCCTCCCCCCAACCGCCTTTTAAAAAATTAAAGTCAACGATTTCATATCCAGCTGTAGTTGCCTTCCAACCACCATATGGTTTCTTAAAGGCTCAGTTCCTTTCCCACATTATCTAGGATATTTATACCATCTTTATGTCAAGGCATTTAATACTCATTACCGATAGGCTGAGGTTTTAATAATAATTCTGAATTCAAATCAACAACACGAGGTCATGATAATCGCAGGGTGCCCATGATATCTTTCATCAAATATCAACATGTGCATTATAATCTTTATAAATTAATAATTTTGATTAAATAATATTTTTAATTTTTCATAACTTTAAATTAATAATTAGTTAACTTTATAAAATAATATATTTTAAAAAAATATATAAGTTTTATTTGATATATAAATTAATAATCTTTTTATACATTAAAATTATAAATATACATAGACTTAATTAAGAGGTTCTTATAAAATAGGACATCTTACTTGTATTTTCATTGACAAAGATTCAATTAAATTAAATAAATTTTAATACTATTTAAAGATCTATTAAGTGTAAGAAAATCTTCACTTATGAATTTGAGATTTATTTTATTTTTTTATAGATGTGGGATTTGTGACAGACACATAAGGTTTTTTTTCATGGACGACTGACTATGGACCTAAGGGTACGAAATGGAGTGTCCCGAGCTAAACATTAGGCCCAAAACAAGGGAACTACTGTGAAAGAAATTGCAGTGGGCTCTGAATGAGCCAATTGTTCTTAAAATTTGTTATCCTAGTGAACAGGGATCTGCAGGCCCAATACAAAAAATCACGGTCCAACAGGATGGTCGACGGTCGACGGTCGACAGTCGACTGAACATCAGCTATGCTTGCTTAATGTTAAATTGTTAATAAGCCAAGGAGAGACGGACACGGACCCGCCATCAAACCGGCAAAACAAACGCAGCTTTCAGAAGCATCAGGGATACATTTTTTCTGTACGTGTTGTTTACAGTTCAAACATCATGCTGGTATTTTCAAAAAAAAAAAAAAAAAGAAAATGTGCTCTCTGTTCCTTGAAGCAATGCCTCCCAATTTTCACTTTCAATTCCCCAACTGGAAACCTCCATTTCCATTTCCATTTCCTCCCACTATAACCTCAACTCTAAGAAAACTCACTCAACTACTCCTCCTAATGACGTCCCACCATATTTTAAAATATGTCGTTTATGTTTCTCTTAAATATGGCTGTTCCTTCCGTTCCACCTCCAATCTCAGGCAGGACCCATTTTCATTTCTTTGTTGATTCCCTTTTTTGGGTTCTTGAGATTCTGCCAAAATGAGGCGATGCTTGTGGGGGTTTCTTTTTATTGCCTTTGCTTTAGCTTGGAGCATTGCCGCTGAGCACAACCCTCGTACTGAGAGAATTTCTGGTATCTCTTGTTTCCAATGTTGCTCGAATGTGGTTGGATTTTAAAGCTTGTTTTCTTTATAAAAATAGCCTTTAATATATCAAGCTTATACTCTTGCTGTTTATGGTAGCTATGGTCTGGGTTTGAACATTGATTATCATCTTCTACAGCTTTGATTTATCATACAGAATGGAATTCAGGTTTAATTGAGTTTTCATGGTCTTATGGAATTTTACTTCTATACTATTTATAAGTATAAAAAGAAAACCATTATTCCCATCATTACCACCGACTGTTTATTTTTTTGAACTAAACTTGTAGACATGCGTTGGCTGTTCTACTAATTTTGATTTAATCAATTTCTAAAATTCTTCTAGAATGTTTCAATGGCGCGGCTATCGCATTTATTGAGTTGAATGAATAAAAAAAATCTGAAAATTACTGAATGTAGGAAACCCAACCTTGCTTTGCCCTATTAAAATGTGAGATAATTGATGGTTTATAATCTGGTGTGCTATATTACTTAAAACTGTTGAATCTAAAATGGGATTTGAATAATGCAGGAAGTGCTGGTGATGTCTTGGAAGATGATCCAGTAGGAAGGCTGAAAGTTTATGTTTATGAGCTTCCAAGCAAATATAACAAGAAAATCCTTCAGAAAGACCCCAGATGTCTCTCACATATGTTTGCTGCTGAGATCTTCATGCACAGGTTTCTTTTATCTAGTCCTGTCCGAACCCTCAATCCTGAGGAAGCAGATTGGTTTTATACCCCTATATATGCCACTTGTGATCTTACACCTAATGGCTTGCCATTGCCCTTCAAGTCTCCTCGGATGTTGAGAAGTGCAATACAGCTTATTTCCTCAAGCTGGCCACACTGGAATAGAACAGAGGGGGCTGATCATTTCTTTGTTGTGCCCCATGACTTTGGAGCATGCTTTCATTATCAGGTAACTAATTCTATACTTTTCTGTAGCCTTACATGCTCGTATATTGATGCTGGCATATTACTAAACCATATATGGGATACTTAATCATGTTTTGCATCACTTGTCAAAAAAAAACAAAAAAAAAAAAATCATGTTTTGCATCCATTTTAGCATAAATCTTCAAATAATCATAATCTCATAGTCTATCTTGCAGCCTTTCACCAAAAGTACAGGGTAGAGTTAGAAGTCATGCTTTGCCAAGAAAGTATGTTCAAATCATCTGAGATGGCTCCATCTCAAGAATGATTATTCTCATGCGTGTGTTGTTTCTAAAAATATCATATATTGAATGACAAGAACCATTAAAGCACCGTTTAAGCTTTTTTAATGTGCAGGAAAAAACATTCTTCTATGGGCTTTAATGGAATAGCATTGGAATTTTTGTGGGTGCCTTTTACTAGTCCAATAAAATCTGTAAGATTTGGCTGGAGAAACTTAAGACCAAGAATTCAGAATGCCAACAACTATGGAAATCATTTTAAAGTTAGAAAGATAAAGAATTCATACTTTAGTTCTAATCCTATCATATTGCGATTGTCGATAAAAAAGGGTGTGCATTTCAGCAAGCAATATATGGCATTACTGATGTGAACTTGACTCCTAGATCAGTGTTTTTAGGATTGTTTTCCAAGCAAACAATCTAAAACATGTGATTTGCACCTGCCACTCATAGAAGTAATAAAAGAAAGGATTTCTATTCTGGACTCTGGTGGTCCTTACACAAGGTGTACTAGTTTGGGATTTTCTTGAATTTACAATGAATTTGTAGTCAAATATGTACCTATGATGTCAGTTTATGTTCAGTGTTTGTCTCATCAAATCCTGTATGCGTCTTTATTCCCTTCTATAATTCTGGTTAGTATGCAACTGAATCCGCTTTATATTTTAGGCACTAGACTGATTATTTTCTACCAACCACAACTGATGTATAGAGTTAGAAATTGTTTTTTATTATATCTTGTCCAGGAAGAGAAAGCTATTGAGCGGGGGATCCTTCCAATTCTCCAGCGTGCTACCTTAGTTCAGACTTTTGGGCAACGGAACCATGTGTGCTTGTATGACGGTTCAATCACAATCCCTCCTTATGCTCCCCCTCAAAAGATGCAGGCCCACCAGATTCCACCAGATACTCCACGGTCTATTTTTGTCTACTTCCGTGGGTTGTTTTATGACGTGAATAATGACCCAGAAGGTGGCTACTATGCAAGGTGTGTTTCTTTAAAGCTTTGGTAAGTTTAAGTTTAGACTAAGGCTTAGGTAAAAGTACTTTCTTCCAATGGAAATGACCTCTTTAATTTGCATTTTTCTTGTGTACTCTAAAATGACTAAATGAGGTAGACATGAGACCTTATAATCTCTCCTCTAGCCTTGATGCATGACCTTGTCCTTCGTTTGGGTCTGGCTTCACCCTTTACATCAAGTTGGAACCTAATTTTGCAGCTGTGTGGCTGTTAGTTGAATGTATATTCTCGCTGATTCTTTTCGTGATTGGCAGAGGTGCTAGGGCAGCTGTTTGGGAGAATTTTAAGAATAATCCACTCTTTGACATCTCCACTGAACATCCAACCACGTATTATGAAGACATGCAACGAGCTATATTCTGTTTGTGTCCCCTAGGGTGGGCTCCCTGGAGTCCTAGGCTGGTTGAAGCTGTAGTATTTGGCTGCATCCCTGTCATCATAGCAGATGATATAGTCTTACCCTTTGCTGATGCTATTCCCTGGGAGGAAATCGGAGTGTTTGTTGCCGAAGAAGATGTTCCAAAGTTGGATACAATCCTCACATCTATACCACCGGAAGTTATTTTAAGGAAACAGAGGCTTCTTGCAAATCCTTCAATGAAACGAGCCATGTTGTTTCCACAACCTGCACAACCAGGAGATGCTTTCCATCAAATATTGAATGGCCTAGCTCGTAAATTGCCACATCAGAAGAGTATTTACTTGAAGCCTGGTGAAAAGATGCTGAACTGGACAGCAGGACCAGTTGGGGACTTGAAACCTTGGTGATGAAACTGTTCCTCGATATCCGCAGCTTCACCCTCAGGTGTACCAAGTCGAGTTAGGTGTTGGCCTCATGTAGAATTCTAAAATTTTTGTATAGAAGCTTACGTATGGAAATACATACTTGGATATAGATGGATGACGCCTTCCACTTCCACATGTAAGAGTAGCAACAATTGTTTTGATCTTAAATTGAATTTTATATTTGACCTCCATTCCAGTATCCGCTGGTCCTCTGTTGCTCAGAATGGATACAGGGGACCTGTTACCTGTATTTGAGGAACTTTCGTCAATGATTTGGATGAAGAATAGTTGATCACCTGTGGCAATATGATACTCAAGTGGCCTTTGTGGGTGCCATAGCCTTTGGCACAATTCACAATCGTTGGTACCATGACATTTTTTAATTGTTTGGGTGGGTTTGAGTTGTGGAAGCTAAATGAAATACAAATTGCATCCCTTTGATGATGATAATGGTCACATTAATCAGGGTAACGCAACTCTTCAATCATGATAAGGGCGGGCCACTTGTAGCTTAGGTAGCTCTTGTAAGTGTTGATGTTAATGAGAAAAGAATCATGTGTTCAAATGAGGCAAAAGATAGGGTACTATTTCTCCAAAAGTCAAAATCCACATGTGAATGAGGGATCAAGTTGATGAGCAATTCAGCATTGATATGCATACTTCCTAATTTGTTTGGCCGCCATTCACCAATACGACAAGTAGGTCCAGTCTATTGGTTTATTCTTCAATTAATACCAAATTTGATTTAGAAATGTTTTTTTTTATGTGGTCATAAAAACAATAACATGGTATGGTTAGATGTCATCATCTCAATTACATTTTGCTTCATGACATGACTTGGCATGCCTTGAAAATCCAATATTGCCTAAGCAATTTTATTAGCATTCTAACGTTACATTTTTACACTCCGTATTCACGTGACTAACTATTCTGAAAACCAGAAGAAATCACGTGACCTCAGTCATACATCTTGTAATGTCTTGATAATGTTTCTAAATGTGAGCACAAAGCTTACAAAGCCAAAAGAAAGTAGGTAGAGCACAACAATCAAAGCCCAAATAGTAGCATTGTTATACTCAACCAATTATAGTCCTTCATCACGACATTATTATTTTAAAAGCTCTTTTTCTTTTTCATAGCAAATGCAGAAATAAATATGAACAATTTGTCATTTTATATGTATTTTTTGCGAACATTAGCTATACAATTGAATAAAATATAAAAAATATATTAAATATTGTGAAATATAACTTTGAAAGAGAATATTAAAGAAAAGTATTAAAAATGTAAGAATGTGAGAAAATCTTCTATTTCATTTCTTGTTTCAATATCTTTACCATCAATTACAATGCTTCTATTTATAGGCATACATAGGTGGAGGAGAAATGAATTTACATAAATAGAAAGGATGAATTTAGTAGATATGATTGTACATACACTAGATGTAACTAAGAGATAGGTATGTACTAACATAAATATGTTCATTGGATATGGGGAGATATATTGGGTATTATGAAATACAATGGATATTCACATATTTCATAACATTTCTCTTTGAATATCCATTGCACCGCCTCATTAAAAACCTTAAGCTGAAAAAACCCAGTGGGACAAAAACAAGTCAAAAGGAAAAAAGAGTACATTGCATGGTTCATAATTGCTCCCCCTCAATTGAGCCATATTGCCTTTTCTAGGGCAAATTAATCTTTCATTTTGTTAACTTTCCGCATTCTAATGCCATATACTAATTTTTTAAATGTTGACACTAGTAATGATTTGGCAAAAAGATTTGTAAGATTATTGATAGATCGAATTTGTTTAACGTCAACTTGTCGATTTTCCTAGAATTCGTGAATGTAGAAAAATTTTCGTGAAATATGTTTGGTCCTATCACCTTTAATATATCCCTTTTTGTTTACGCAACGCAAGTAGTATTATCTTCAAAAATTATAGTGGGAGAATTTGTAATCGGTGTTAAACAAACAAGAATTATGAATATGCGTTATAACGGATTTCAACCAAGCACACTTTCTTCCTACTTCATATAGAGCGATAATCTCGAAGTGGTTGCAAGATATAGCTACTAATGTTTGCTTAGTAGAGTATCAAGAAATGGTGGTATCGTTATAACAAAATAAATAATTGGTTTGAGAGTGACCCTAGTATGGATTAGATTTATATTTCGCATCAGCATATCCAACTAAACTAGAATTAATGGAATACTTGGAATAATATAATCCCGATTTTATGGTTCCTCAAAGATAATGGAAGATATGTTTTACTCTATTCTAGTATCTCCGAGTTGGCTTAAAACTAAAACGTGCCAACAAATTTACTATAAAAGCGATATTCAATCTTATACATTGTGCCAAGTACATTAAAGCCTCAATTGTATTGAGATATGGTATTTTAGGACCAAGTATCTCCTCATCAGGTTCTCTATGACGAAACGGTCCTTTTGAGGATCAAGAGACCTTACAACCATAAGGGTGCTCAATGAGTGAGCCTTGTCCATGTTAAAATGTTTAAGCAATCTTTTAATATATGCTGACTGATGGACAAGTATTCCATTTGCTTTGTGCTTAAGCTCTAGACCAGGACAAATTTTGGTTTTGCTGAAAACTTTAACTTCAAACTCCCTTTTCAAATATTCAGCAGTTTTAGATAACTCTTCTAGAGTTTCAATCAAATTCATATCATCAACATAAGCTGCTATAATAACAAATTCAGTCTTCAATTTCTTAATAAACACGCATAGGTAGATAAGATCATTTTTGTGCCTTTTCTTAATTAGGTATTTGCTTAAATGCTGATATCACATGTAACCAGATTACTTTAACCAAATTACGGGGAGTGTATGCTTCAAGCATTTTGAATCCCTTAGAAATTTTCATATAAATATCAGAGTCTAATGAATCATATAAATATGATGTCACAATATCCATGAGATGCATTTCTAGTTTTTTATAAATTGCTAGGACAATAAGGAAACGGAAGGTAATCATATCCATCACAGATGAATATGTCTCATTATAATCAATCTTAGGACTTTCAGAAACGAGTCGAGCTTTGTATCTCACAACCTCGTTTTTTTCATTTCGCTTTCGAACAAAGAACCACTTGTATCCAATGGGCTTTATATAGTCAGGAGGTCCACCTACAAGCCCTAAAACCTATCGTTTAGCTAGGGAAGCTAATTAAGCCTGGATTGCTTCCTTTCACTTAGGCCAACCATGTCTTTGACGGTATTCGATAATAGATCGCAATTTATAATCATCGTTTATAATCTCATGAGCAACTAAGATTGTAAAAGCATCATCAATGATTATCTCATTTCGATCCCAAATCTTTTCACAATATGTAATGAAAATCTCAATATTCCCAAGGTCAGTGGTTTTTTCACAAATTTGTGCCTTTTTAGGGGCAATAATCTCTTTTGGAGCAAGCTTAACATTAGGTTTTTCTGAAGTGGTTTCTTGATTCTTCCTTTTTCGTTTTTTAGGGACAATGTCTTTTAATTTTATCGATTTTCACACTTCAAGCATGAGCTATTTTGATCCATTTCAGCCTATTATTTAGAAACAACAATCCTAGTTGGAACATTCATAATTGGAATATAAGACTTTGTAACCTTGGCAGCATCATTAAATGCGTCAAGAAGTCTATTGATAATTGCTTGTAAATGGATTATACATCTTTTCATTTACTAAAAGAGGTAAGAAGTAAATTTGTCTTTTTATTTATTATATTGGTCCAGATTTATTGTTAATCTTTCAATGTATGTTAGCACTATGCTTTTAAATTTCAAACAAATACAATCAATTGTAACCAAAAAATAATATTTCATAGAATATTATTATTTAATAATAAAAAATAATAAATTTATTGATTTCAAAAAAATAAAGTGAAAATAATGAGGTGGAATTTTCATGTGAAAATTTAAAAATTTTTTTCTTTTCTGTTTTTACTTTCTCCTCTCCATGTGGTCATGCTTCAACACTTGTTCTCTTCCCTAATTCTATCTCATTCTTCCTTTTCTTTTTCTATCATTGCAAGTCCTTCCTTTCTTTTTCCTTTCTCTCTTTTCTATCAAACATGTAAGCATGACGAGTATAGATGTGCAACGACCATACTTGTAAAGTTTTGAAATTTTCCTTTTCGTTGGCATCAATCACCCTATTTGCCTCCCTTTTAGAGGTGTTGGCATAGATTGGGTGTAGGCAAGGTTCGCTCTAGTACCACTTTGTTGTAAGATCATTACCTTCTCTTGATTAACTTGATGAGATGCGTAACATGTCCATAAACCTCCTAATATCTTCTTGATGTGAGATTAAAACACTTTGCTTATTTTATCTAAAGCATTTGGTGCAACTCTTTCTCCAACCCAATTCGATGATGCCTTTGTCTCTATCGATCACCCGATTTACCTCCTTTCTAAAATTGAGTGTAAATAGGATACTCTCTAATACTTCTTTGTTATAAAATCATTATCCTCTCTCATTTAACTTAACAAGATATGCAATGTCCACCTAAATCTCTTGAGATCCCAAACTCACCCGACGTGAGATTGAAGTATCATATATACTTCTTCTAAAGTATTTGGCGCGACGCTTTCCCTCTCCCTTCCCTTTTCTTCTTTTTTTTTTTTCATTTTTCGCTCCTTTTACTCTTTTTCTTTTCATGGGCTCTCCCTCTCTCTTTTCTTCTTCTACCACCCCTATTCTCTCTCACCTAAGCAAATTTGGCCGATGACTCCAAATTGGTGCTAGATGGCCAGATTATACACTTCTTTCTTCCCTTCCCTCCACTTTTCTTTCCCTCCTTATTCTTTCCTTAAAAAAAAAAATTAAAATTTTTGTTGATGAAATTATTTTAAAATTTTAAAATAAAGGGCACTTTAATTTTTATTTTTCTAAGTTGGGTATTCCCAACGATATTTTCTTTGCCATTCAATATTTTGTTTTGCCACTTCATTTTTTTAATTTTAAAATTCATTCAATCAAGAATACTTTAACAAAATATTCCTTTATAGTTACAATTGACTATATTTGCTACAAATTAAAAATGTAATTTTATGCTCAAACATTTGGTTAATATATATTTTTCCCGTTCAAATGGTTAAACTCGAATCCTCCATTTTTCAATTTCAAAAGTATAGTGCTAAAATTGCAATTATTAGAAAATTAATGAAATTTGAATTTCAAAAGTAAAGTGTTGAAATGACATAAACTCTAAACCACTAAAATAAATAGAATGATAAATTTACACTCTAACATGTCAAAAAAAGTACACTCTTATAAATTATAAATGTAGAAAGATAAATTGAAATTATTTCTTATGTTGGACTATAAATTAGGTAGATAGAATTATACTATAATATAGACAATTTCGTACGAATTAAAAAGATAATTTTTTTTTAAAGAAGGATTGATTAGAGTAGTCATTTTATTTTATGTGGGAAATATTAGACTGCGTCAGTCAATCCACAAAAAGGAAAAATTGCAAAATTAGAAAATAAAAGAAAAATGGAAGCAAAAGCTTTGACAAAATCTTCAAAGCAAACAGAGATAAAATTATGACGTCAGCGTGAAATGGAGTCTGCATCCAAAAGAAATAGGTAAACTAAAATCGTTTTCCGAGATTGCCCTTCCTCCTACCCACCCATCCATCAATTGAAATGTCTTCACCTGCCCGTTGGGTCAATTGAAAGGTGCCGTTCTCTACTCTTCCAAACCTCCGACCCCTTGCTATATAAGCCAAAACGACTCTGCATCCAACTTTTATTTTTCATCGTTCCTATCGTAAAGTTAAAATAACAAAATCTTTTTTACATAGCCTCCTTCGTTCACCAACCACCCCCGGCTCTGTTCACTTTCTGATCCTTTGATCTATCCCCTATGGCAACCATTTCCAAGCTCTCTAATCCCAACCCTGCCGCATCTCTTTCATCATCTTTCAAACCCAGATCTTCTTCATCGCTTAAATGCTTCGTTGGGTTCCGTGCCGCCGGTGGTTTTGGCTCCAAGCTGGTTTCATCGTCTAGCTTGTCCTTGACGAACAACCACCTTTTAAAGGGCTCTTTGGTGTAAGTATTTGCTCTACCTCCACGCCCTTTCTCAAATTGATTTCCGGGTTTTTTGTTTTCCTCTTTCTTTGTTGGGTGATGTAAACAGTGCTAGATGTTGATTGGCCTTAAAGTCTTAAACCTTCCTCTTTTTGGAAGTTTTTGTTGATGCATGCAGATATTTTGATCTTCATTTCTTGATTTCACGTCTAAATGGCTTTGCTTTGATTCATTTCTTATCGTCAACATTCTGTAACTCTTGATTTTTTTTTTTTTGAAAAGAGAATCCTTTTGTTGTTCTCTGCACACTTTTTCCATGATCTAATATTTGGAATTTGGAAGGGTTGTTTTCAAGTAAGTCGGTCAGGGTTTTGACCAGAGATGGATCCTTTTAGAAGCAATTACAATATACTATTATCAGCATTGCGTAGTGTTTTTGTAACACTGCGAATGAGATTTTACAAGAAAAAGTGGTGCATTGCTTTCATTTTAGTTGCTTGCTTGCTACTTTGCCTTACCAATTTATAGGCTTCTTTGATTTTCCGACTCTGTTTTTTTATTGCAGTGTCAGATGTTCTCTTCCTGATGGGAATGGTAGTTCAGTTAAGAGGACTACTTTACATGATCTCTATGAAAAAGAAGGGCAGAGTCCATGGTATGACAACCTTTGCAGGCCAGTGACTGATTTGCTGCCACTGATTGCAAGTGGCGTTAGAGGTGTAACTAGTAACCCAGCGGTAAGTACCTGCTATGGTTTTAGTTTGTGTTATTTGTCAATTGTGATCTCCTGCAATGAGTTTGAAAAATGTGATTGCAGATTTTCCAGAAAGCTATATCGTCATCAAATGCTTATAATGATCAATTCAGGTAATCTTGGTGACCGATCATTTAAAGTTCTGTGATGAATAGCATAAGACGTTGATTCATGAATCAAAGTAGACAATTGCATTAAGGCTTTGCTTTTCTTGTCATAATATACGCTAAACACATTGCCTAAGCATGAAAGAAAAATGAAAATGGAAGCTAGAGGAAAAACAAGGCATGCTTTTCTAACCTGAGTTGGCATTTATCACGATCTCTTGGTATTTGAGAACCGAGAATTGAACTTTCTGATCTTTTCAATAATCATATCATTATCTTTAAAATTACTGGAATTTCAGGGAACTTGTACAGTCTGGAAAAGATATCGAAAGTGCATATTGGGAGTTAGTGGTGAAGGACATTCAAGATGCCTGTAAACTTTTTGAGCCAATCTATGATCAAACAGATGGTGGTGATGGTTATGTTTCTGTTGAGGTTTCTCCCAGACTCGCTGATGATACTGAAGGGACCATTGAGGCGGCTAAATATCTTTATAAAGTGGTTGATTGTCCCAATGTCTACATTAAAATTCCTGCAACAGCACCATGCATTCCTTCTATCAAGGAAGTTATTTCAAAAGGCATAAGCGTCAATGTCACTGTAAGTTACTACTAACTACTAATTTACTTGCTTAACTTAGATTGTGTAGCTATTATCCATAGTATTGTACTGCATGCGTCTGTTTCACAAGTGTGCTTAATGAACATGTTACTGTTATACCAATCCTAGGAATTAATGCTTTAGATGGGCCATTGACTGATAATCAAGTCAAGAACCATTTTAACCCTATCAACAGAGCTTTCCAACCATGACATTTCTGGCACTTTTGACTGTTTAGGCTATTTTATTTCTGCACTTGTTTCGGGGAAGTTTTAGAAAATTGTGGACATATTTGCATGTAAATCTAGACTAGATTTGTTTCTTTCATGGTCTAAAGTTTCGTTTTTTCTTATGTGTATGCACAGCTCATATTCTCACTTGCTAGATATGAAGCTGTCATTGATGCTTACTTGGATGGCCTTGAGGCTTCTGGGCTGAGTGATCTCTCTAGGGTTACAAGTGTTGCTTCCTTCTTTGTCAGTCGGGTAGACACTCTCGTTGACAAAATGCTCGAAAAGATTGGCACACCAGAGGCCCTTGATCTCCGAGGAAAGGTGACTAAACTGCCATGTACATGTTCTTACACTTTGAATATTAATTGCACTGCATGTCAAGATTTGCTCACGCCGTGGCATGCTTAATATTTTTTAGGCTGCGGTAGCTCAAGCAGCTCTGGCATACCAGCTCTACCAGAAGAAATTCTCTGGTCCAAGGTGGGAGGCTTTGGTGAAGAAGGGTGCCAAGAAACAGAGGTTGCTCTGGGCCTCAACTAGTGTCAAGAACCCTGCTTACCCTGACACTCTATACGTTGCTCCTCTAATTGGACCTGATACAGTGAGCTATCTTCATGTTGAACAAATATTTGAATAAAGACATGGTTTTGAACCTGAGTTGAATAATAATTCATTTCGTTGTTGTCATTTGTGCTGTTGCAGGTTTCAACCATGCCTGACCAAGCTCTCCAAGCCTTCATCGATCATGGCACAGTGTCAAGGACAATTGACACAAATGTGTCTGAAGCTGAAGGCATATATAGTGCACTTGAGAAGTTGGGGATTGACTGGGGCTATGTAGGCTCACAGCTCGAAGACGAGGGAGTTGAAGCTTTCAAGAAGAGCTTTGACAGCCTTCTTGACACCTTGCAAGAGAAGGCAAACTCTCTTAAATTGGTTAGCCTGTAAAGGCCTTGTGATATGCTTGTTTTGCTGACACTGCAACTGAATAAAACAAGCAGGTCCTTTGTTCCTGCTGTAAATTTAGTTGGTGAGCGTTTCGTGAGACGTTGAATGTAATGTATTATAAAGGGATAGTGCTTGTTTAATGAAATTTTAAATTTGTGCTTGTTTCTGCCCTTCATTGAGTCTCTTTTATAAGTTGTTATTGCATGCTGATCATGAAGTTGCTGATGTGTTGTTGTGGGTATGATACCAGTATATTTGTGGTTCTTGGTGGGAATGTCAAACATTATACTTGTCTAAATGAATGGTAACATTTTGATCAACGTTGCTAATTTGATGGTCCAATGTTTCTTCATAAAACCCTGTCCTTGGATCTTACCTGTGTTTTTTAATTAATGTTAAGATCCAATTAGTCCTTTGGTTAGCAGTTTTGAAAACATTAAACGGATTGCAAACAATACATAATTTCTAAAAAAGTTTAATCAAATCTTTAAGAAAATCAAAACTTTAACAATATATTTACTAATGATTGATTAACTCTTATTAGTTAAAATATCATTGTTATTTTATATCATGTAACATATTGGATGATAATGTGATATGATAATATAATCATATATTTTACCTTTCAAGTCAAGCATTATATGGATATAAAATAATAAGAGATATTTTGATAAATAATAATTAATCATTCATTAATTATAAAAATTTATTTAATTTAAAATAAAAATATATAAAATAATAAATAATATTTTGACAGAAGATAATTAATCTTTTGCTAGTTATAAAATTTATTTAATTTAAAATAAAAATATATAAAATGATAAGTAATATTTTGATAAATAATACTTAATTTGTTATTAATTATAAAAAATTATTTAATTTAAAATAAAAAATATAAATCATAATTGAACGTAATTCAAAATAAAAAATTATTTAAATTTATTAAAAAATAATTTAAATTTTTTTTAAAATACTAAATTACAAACTCCACATATAAAATGGAAAAAAAATGTAGCGGGGTCCCATAAAGACGATAAATATGAGGGGCAGAACCGTAGAAGGCACTCCAAAAAGCTGAGGCCGTCATCTTCCCGCGTAGAAACTCTCTCTGTTTCTCTCCCTAACCGGCTTTCCTCCGTCACGGAACTAAAATAGTTTGATGGCGTCAATTTCAGTAGCTGGATCTCTGCCGCAATCCCTTACGTTTTTCTCTGGAAGAGCTTCGACCAGGGTAAGTTCTCCGTCATTGCATCAATTTCCTCATAAATTCTAACGCCCAAGTTTATGATCTATGGTAAAGCAAAATGTACTGCTAGTTGGTTATTTCATTTCAGAGACGGTATGGACCCATAGCATCTCTTACAGTTCAGCAGCAGCAGCAGCAGCAACAACAACAATCTCAGCTGGTTGAGCGAAGAGAATTAGTGGTAATAGCAGCGGTGGGCTTAGTAGCTGGAGCATTCTGGGATTCTTCCAAGGAAGAAAATGGAATAGCGATGGCCGCCTCATCTGGATTTACAGACAGTAATTTTTTTTCTTTATCAAGAATTCCGAGTTTTAAATCAATTTGAATTTATTTTTTATGCATTTCACCAATTAAGTCTACTTCTTTGTTACTAATTTTCACATGGTGAATATTAAAGTGATAAGAAATACTTACTCTTGTGCTAATTAGTTGACACAAAATGGTTGGAATTTGGAAAAACAGTGCCAGCACTTAGGGGAAAGGATTATGGGAAGACGAAAATGCGGTTTCCAGACTACACAGAAACCGAATCAGGTCTTCAGTACAAGGTCAATTATTAGGAGTACATTTAAGGGAAAAATATCCATTGTTATCTGTTCAAAAATTCATAGTTTAATTGGTGTATTCTTATTCAGAATTTTGATGAGAATGTAGGACTTGCGGGTGGGGGATGGCCCTACGCCAAAGATGGGACAGACAGTCGTGGTATGTAACAATTTGTAAATACTGGTTAAAGCATGTTAACAGTACATTGTTTTTGTCAGCCAAATTTTTGATCTAGAATAAGCATCCAGTTGAAACAATGACAATTTCAGACAGAATAAAATATGTTGATCTCACTTAAAAGTAACGAGCATTCTTTGTAATTTCAATAGTTGTTTAGCTACTTTGATTTGCTGGGATGAACCTTTGGACAATGTAAAGATACTCATTGGTTAAAAATAGCATAGTATCATGGTAGCGATACCTAAATAGATCCTTCTAAACGGCCTATGTCCTTTATGCTATGATACAATATAGTCTTAAGAGAACCGTTAATACAACCATATGGGATCTCTTCAAATATTATTGAGTCTGGAGTTTTGCGGGTTGCGCAGGATCATATTTCAATTACTTAACATGAAAATGTAACATAATTTTTGTATCTACAAATTTAGTGCACAACTATTATTATTGTTTTGTCCTAGCTAGTTCAAGCAGTTTATGAGCTATGAACTATATATTGTAGGTTGATTGGGATGGTTACACTATAGGATATTACGGCCGCATATTTGAAGCTCGAAACAAGACAAAAGGCGGTTCCTTTGTGGTACATAATGTTTCTCATCTTAATACTCGACGTCATTATGTATTAGTTGATTAAACATAATTATATCTGTTTTAAAATATGCAGGGAGATGACAAAGACTTTTTCAAATTCAGACTTGGATCCCAAGAGGTGAGTAGTTGTAGAACATAGTGTTGTCCTTACCACTCAGGAATGTAGTAGACACTTCTAATTTCATTTTAGTTTTTGTGCTCTAAAACGGAATGACATACTATGATTAAAATTCATGCTTGTTTATGGTCTCACATGTTCCTCAAGTAGTTAATATTTCTCCCTTTTTAAAATTTTTGAGTTATTTTCCTTTTATGTGGTGCAACTGCATATTGGTATTTAGATGGATGTTGAAGACAATTCAGTGATACAAATTGGATAATCAAAATGGAGAGTTTGAATGTGTTCATCCTGTTCCAATTATTTAGGTAATTCCAGCTTTTGAGGAAGCAGTTTCAGGAATGGCTCTGGGTGGCATTAGAAGGTGCTTGTGCTGCTTTCTGACACATAGAACCTGTTTATTAGCTCTATTCACCCATTTCATACTCTTTTATAAAATCTTCTGTGGCTACCAACATCATCTGTCACAAATAAGTCTTCTGATGACCAAGAGAAAAGCATACTGTAAGAGAAGGATGCCTGATCAATGCTTCTAAATGCATTCCACTGCTTCTACTCAATCTGAGCACAGAATTCAGCGCAGTCCACTTTATGAGAAAGCTATAAAACTTCCGGAACCTGTTGATGCCAGATACTTGGCACGTTTTCCCTTGATTATGATATAAGAAAATCAGGATTAAGTCATTTATCTTTTGTGTGAGCGTATTGTATTCAAATTTCACAGTTCACTTCACAGTGATGCAGGATCATAGTGCCTCCAGAACTGGGATATCCTGGAAATGACTTCAACAAAAGTGGCCCCAGACCAACAACCTTCTCGGTAAAATTCAAGTCTCTTCGGTGATACCTTGTGTTATGGTCTTTTACCCACATGATGCAGTTTTGATGCCTTCCACAGGGTCAACGAGCCTTGGATTTTGTGCTCAGGAACCAAGGGCTTATAGACAAGACTCTACTGTTTGATATTGAGCTCCTTAAAATCATTCCAAATTGATTTCTGGTCAAAAGTTGCCATCTCACTGACAACATTAAGAGACTGGATATATATTGAGGTTAGAAATTTTGTTATCTTTTATCGTTTTTGGCTGGTAATGGATTCATCATGACAATGAATCACGAGACACCTTTTCGTTCCAGGGAGGTTCTCTGATACTGTGGATACTCGATACCGAGATTAAAAGTTAACCATCCTGGGAGAAAATATTGCAAACAATGAGCAAAGAACGTGGAGGATCTGTGTCAAGAAACTAGAGAGCCATTGTCCTATTCACTAAATTCTAGTTATTCTTGAAATTAAGGATCACTATGCTAATTGGTTTTTAACGTTTCTTGGTGTTGCCAAGTAAACGATAAGGTCTGGCAGACCCCCGTGGTAGTGTCAATTTTTGTAACGTGTATATAAGGACGGTTTTATACTGTTGCTTTTGCTAGTAGTGATGAACTCTGGTTTCCTCTTCACACGTGGAAAAATTTGTCATTCCTAGAATCTTTCACGTTGCAGAGTCATATCCTCCCCGCAACACAATTCGAGTCAGAAAGTTTTCTGGATGTAGATCCTTGACTCATGATGAATTTTTCAAGTGTCTTTTTGGGTAGATGAAACAGTTTTACCTCATGCCTCCAATAATAATCAGAATGAAAGGCCAAGCTTCTTAGGAATCGTGTGCAGTGCGAGCAAGGCCAAGAATGAAGGTCAACTGAGTCATCTCAGGTTGCACAAACCGTGATGTCGCAAAGTATAATCAGATTTATTATTACCTAACTGCCTACAACATTTTATTTCTTGCTTTATTTCAATTTCACAGCAATGGCACTAGTTGGTTCAGAACTAGTCGTTTTGCTCCGATACAAACAGAACTTGTCGCCGCCCGCAGACTAGAATGCAAAATCATTATTCAAGCTCTATAACTTACTACCTTACCTGCTTTTCCTTTTGAATACCCAATCAACTACTTGGGAGAGTGGCGGTTGTTTCAACATATCAAAAACAATGGGTGCAATAAGCAATCTATGGTACTTATCTGGCTGCCCAATTCTAGTAAGTATGCATAAAACAGAACCATCAAGCGCTTTCCAATTAACATCAAGATTAATAAAAACTTCATTGCTTCAAGGACCCCAACAGGTGCACAACATCGAAACCAAACTTTGCTTATAAACTAATCATAAATATTCTAGAAATAGACAAAAAACCATTATAAATAGAATCCAGAGGGCACTCTACGTAAAACAAATATACCAAAGTTCAAAAACAGAGTAAAAACAGGGCAACAACATTCTAAAGAAGATAAATTAAACCCGCTAGTTACCCACAAGCATTATCTAGCTAATTAACAGAAAGCTGTCGCCGCTTGTATCGAACCAGCACCTTACCTTTCACGCCAACCACCATTGCATTCCAGTCAATCTCAGGAAAAGGTGACACAAGCTCCAATTCAAAATTCCTCAACAAATGGCTCCATATAGCCTTTATCTGAAGGTAAGCAAACGGTTCACCAAGGCAACCATGCCTGCCACCTCCGAAGGAAATATACGAAAAAGCCCCTGCCACCTTGTCTTCTTCCCTCCCAACAGAAAATCTATTGGGATCATATGTGTCTGGATCCTTGTAGATGTAAGGCAGCCTGTTAGCAAACGCTGGTGATGTTGCAACAATATGACCTTTTGGGATGTCGTACTCTTTACCATCTCGGGTTTTTACACTAAAATCACTGTGTGAGCTTCGTAGAAGCATAATCAGTGGGGGGTGAAGTCTCAGGGCTTCCTTAATGCACCGATACAAGGTGTCCATCTCAGACAAGATGTCATGATCAACCTTGCTCCCATGCTTTTGCATTAGTTGTTTCTGCTCCTCCACCACAGCAGATAGGAACTCCTTGTGACGGAGGAGATAGGCACCAGTCCACGTAGAGGTGATGGAACTGGTATGTTGCCCAGCAAAGAGAGCAGCAATGAGCAACCCGGTTACTTCAGCCTCAGTAGTTGGGCGACCATCTTTGTACTTAGATTCAATGAAACATTGCAACATGTCGTTCTCTAACTTGCCAGCACTTTTGCGGGAAGCTATGATATTTGCAAAGATTTCTGCAAGCTTCCTTCGAGCCCGGTCACGACGGCGATGAGCAGGGATAGGAAGGTAAGGAAAGATAACACTAATAGGGAGCATGCCATTGTCAAGATCATGGAAGAGTGCAGACACATCATCAAAAAGCTTATCACGCACTTCTTGACCCAAGAGACATCTACTAGCAGTCAAGATGATTAGATGCTCCAGCTCATACTTGAGGTCCACCTCACCACTATCCCCCCATTTTGAGAAGTAGTCCTGCACCAATTCCAGGATCATTGGACAAAAAAATCAGAACTATGGAGTTACAACATTGTGAACACATGTAACATTGAACCATAAAAGAAACCTTAGTTTCAGTAAAAGAGTCACAGGTTTTTCTTCACTAACGTGTCAATTGACTCCCAAATGTACCTAATGTTTATCATCCTTTTATTTCCCCATAAATTGTATTCATCAGAGCAGTCCAATGTTTAAACTTTAGTGGGTTATTCACAGGCAATCATCATGTAATAACCAGCCGACTTATGTTCTCTTTTACTCATGGAGGGAAAAAGAAAGGGGAAAGATATAATAGTATATATGAACCACAACAACTTGGAACTATAATGGCCACTTGATTATTAAGACAGAAATATTAATATTCAAAACAGCTTTATTAGCATGTGCAGATTATACTTCAAACTTCAGTTATGCAGATTCCTAAGAAGGCTCCTGAGTTCACTATCTCAAGTCCACATAACCCAAAATGAAATACACAAAGCAGCTATTCTACTAGGTTCATTTATTGCCCACCGGAAACAGAATGTTGGTCAAAACTTCAATTTCACTTGTCAGAATATCATAATACAACACTATCAAGTAAGAGTCACTTATTTATTAGGGTCAGATACGGGGTTTTCAGATAATAGTAATATACAAAATATAAACAACAGAAATAGTAATTTTAACATAAACCGAATCTGTAGCAAATCACTTACCTCAGTTTCTGTGACCATCTGATCCACATAACCCTTGAGTTTATTAACTCTAAGGGCTTCCGTAAAGAACCGGAACTGCTCTTGCCTTATTGAGTAATCCACATCAAACACCACACCAGGGCCAAAAGTTGGCACATTGAACTGATAAACTTCCTGTTGGCTGAGGTCTGATTCGGAAGCCTTAAAGAAGTGTGCTGAAACCTCAGGCCCAATCAAGAAAGTTATCTTCTTGTTAAACAAACTCAACGAGAAAACATTGCCAAGCCTTGGGTACTCCTCCCGGAGCATCACGATGGGCCCTTTCATGAATCGAAGGAGGCCACCAATTACCGGCCAGGTTTTGATTACTGGCGGCAGCCGCTTCTTGGATCTAGGCATTATGAGGAAAGATATGAGCTTGGCCACTACGAGAGTGGCTACTATGAGAAAACCCATGTTGAGAAACTTGTCATCTACTTCCATGGCGGCTCTGATTTGATAGATTTTCTATCAATCCTCAGCTGAGAATCAAAGAAAAATAAGATTAAAACTTCAGAAAAATAAGCTTGGAAGAAGAATCTTTAATCAACACTCTCTTAAGTCAAAATTGACTAAATTGAGCCCAGCATTCCACTCTACTCAAAAGGAAAAATAATAATAATAATAATAAAAAGACAAAAAGCCCAAATCGACAGAAAACGGGAAAAGAAAATGCCGAAAATTGGTTCTGCTTTTCTAGCAATCTTCTTTACTAAACATGATTTTATAGGCATTCAACAAGAAAGCGACGGAGAAGCCAAAGAAAAATGTGAGTTAGAAACCCAAGAAACATGTCATAATGCAAGAGATTAAAGATAAAAAAAACCCAAGTAATTAAAGCTAAAACAAGTAAAATTAAGCACCTGATTTGAGATTCAAAATGCAGAAGATTGGACAAGAAAAAAGGAGACCCAAAGACAGAGAGAGAGAGAGTCACGTGGGACTAAAGATAAACGCAGCAAACTGAGAGAATCATTTGTTCCGATTTCGAATTGAAAAGTTCGACAATGGAGTGTTGGCTTAGTGAAAGTAAGCGCCGTTTTATAATCGAACCGAGTCGTGATTATTACTTTCGCAGCTCGACTCGGAGCCGGTTTAGAGCTGGCGCTCGTTGGATCTGGTAAAAACCGTGGGTCTGCAAGGGGGCTGTTTTGATGCTGACGTGTCGTTTTATAATTGGATGAGGGGGCTTGCGTTGCAAATTTAACAATTTAAAATCCTCTTTTTTTGTTTCGTAGAGTAGGATAACACGTGGCTTCCCCGATATTCCCTTCGCCCGCTCCATCATTTTCCTTACCTCTTGTTAAAAAAATGTCGGCCACATTTCATTATATTCTTTTGACTTTTTATTTTGGATGGTCATTGATATCTTACTACATAACATAACATGATTGTTGAAAGGATAATATTACAATGTTTGTTATATAAGAGAAAATATCGATTAAAATATTAAAAATATAATACTTTAATGTTTAATTTTAAAATATTTATTTAAAATGTGATGCTAATTTTCAACATTACTTTTATATAAGAAAATTTCTTATCATAAATATTAAGTAGTCATAAAATATATTTAAGTTTTTAAGTTGCATTTTATGGTTAATTTCATCCCTTATTTTTTATTTTATTTTATAAAATTAATAAATAATAAAAACCTTTAATTATTAAAAATTAAATGATAGTAAATTTAAATATTATGTTATCTATAAAATTTGAAATTTTATACAAATTAGATCTTTAAAGTACAAAAATATAACATTTATTTTTTACAAATTATAAACAAAAAATGTGCTTTATAAAATCATCCAAGTAATAGAAATTATTTTTTATAGTATCATTCAAACAATAGACAAAAAATCAAATTTTCAAAAAGAACATCCAAACAATATCATTGTAGGCAAATGCGGAGGAGGGGGGTGCTAGTAAGGGCCTTCACTCCCCTTAAAATTTTACAATTTAATCATTTTTCTTTGTTTGTTTTATAAATTTTATAGTTTTGTTCTCTATTTTTTTAAAGAAAATATATAATTTCATTCTACCAATATTGAATTTCTTATTTTCATCCCTTTAAATATAAAATTTTGACTTCGCCACTGATTTTATGTGCATTAATATTCAGAAATGGATATTCCATCTCAAAACTCTTAACAAATGTCAGAAAATAACTGAATTACCCATGCTCTCAATGGCTAAGTGCCACTCTTTTGTTGAGCTATTCCAACTTTTTCATTCTTTATGTCTCGGTGAACGAAAAAAAAAAAAGGATCGCCTTAGCGAAAAGAGAAAGGTCTACAATAACAGAGACTACTAACATGCTGGGATCGACCTCATACTTAAATATGAAATTAAAATCATAATATAGTGAAAAAATAAAACATGCATTTAATCAAAGAAACCATCAAATCCCATTAGATCAATGGTTGTGTTTTTATATAATTTTTAAATTAATTATGAACATTTATAAGTTTAAGTATTACATACTTTATTCTAGATATTGTAATTAAGAACTAATTAAATCCAAAAAGGCTTGTAACGAAGCAAAAAACTCAAAAAAAAAAAGAATAAGTCAGTTTGAAATTCTACGGTCGAAATCATTACTTTTTTAGTTTTAGGATTTGTCAAATTTTCAGTCACTCAAGTATTTAGTTTCTAACAGTAATCCACACAATGACCAAATAAGACTTTAACAAAGGTAGAATTTTTCTTGTGCTAGCAAGTTTTGTTCTAAAACCAAATATATCAAAAGTTATTGTCGAGTCTTGTTTCTATCAGACATAGAAATTTTTTTTCTTATTTTCATGAAACGACTAAGAAATAGCCGAAAGTTTTCTTTTTCATCATTATTTTAGTTGGCTAACATAACATATTTATATAGCCAAATTAAGTTGCAACCTTAAATACAACATTTGTATTTTATTCAATTAAGTCCTTGTCAACTTAAATAATTTTTTTACTTTATTTTGGTCTATTGTAATTAAGCCAAACTTAATTGATTATCCTTATTTAATCTCAATTATGTTACTTAATATGTGTGATCCATAAGGCTTCTAACATATTGAAAATAAATATAAATCATAATCAAATATCAATTTAATAATTGACTTATATTTATAAATCATGAGTGGCATATAACAATATATCATGACCATCCAAATGTTAGAGAGTCAATTAAAAAATTTAACAAAGCCATTCAATGATAAACCTTTTAGTGCAATACGAACCTTTCATCAAATATCCCTAATATGTCATAAAGCATAGCTCAATGTCTACTTATGACATCCCATATTAGTTCTCATAATTCATGACTAACTTTATGAATTTAGAAAATTAACTTTTCTCAAATTCATCATGCTTTGGCTAAAAACTTTATACAAGTTAATCTAGAATTGAAAACAAGTGAAATACATCTCCTCATATCACTTGGAGTGATGAATCATCTCTTGACCACTCATCCACTTTTGTATCGTTCATGGCATCCCTAAAAAACACTTTGTTTAGGTATCTCGTTGCCTCAAGACCCATAGAGGTGAAATCAAAATATGTCATTTCTCATACAAGAAAACTTAGTATCTTAAGTCCAAGGACTAGCTGGACGACTATCATATGAGAACATATTTCATAGACACTTGAGTAAAATACCAAATAGAGTTCTTATAGAGGGTCATGTTCAGTGAACTTATTCTTTAACAAGCATCCACATATTATCTTCAAGTAATCCATATACTTCAGTCTATGTGATCAATTACTTATTTTCTAAGTAAAAAAGTTTACATGTACTAGTCTTCGAGTTTTGTCAATGTCTTGTCTTAACAATACAATGATCAAGAAAAATTTTAGGAACATGGCTTTGATGTATAGTGATCTCATAATTGTAACAACTTTATAATTCTCTTGCAAAGCCTTTAGATTTCATGGATTTCATGGATTTCATCCAATTAGTACGTAATAACTCTTTGTTATTACACTAACATAAAGAAAAAACCTTTATCATATTTAGTTATGCGATTAAGTATGCATTAAATGACAATATATATTCATTGACTAATTCGATTGCCTCAAAGGTATATACCAACAATCTCACACTTGCACTTGAGTCAATTGCTAATGTATCCAATATTGAACTCTTTCACTTAGTGACTGTGTCTGTACTACGACAACTCAAATTACAATATTTGGAAATATGTTAATTTATATGTTTGACAATCTCCATTGTCGTAATCGAAATACTAATTTAGATCACAACGAGACCTTGATTCCATTATTATGGCTCTTATTGTTACTTTAACAACTTGAAATCATTTATTGGTTTATTAAACAAATGATCCAAATATGTCTCCTTTTGTAGCCTAAATAAAAGGTTTGTATTCGATTATAGATATAATCATACAATTATCTCTTGTTTTGGAACCATTCGAATATAACTGCTCAATCATAACTTTATGTCACTTTTAACATTCAGAATTCTCTTTATGTTAAACTCCTTTAACATGTTATCTTCTATTCTTTTGTTGAGTCCCTTTTTAGACTTTAATTGATTAGTCTTATTTTATTTTTTTCTTAGATTAGCAATTGTATCATATACATTTTTAATGAGTAATTTATCTTACTCCCACTAACCTTATGATGTGCACAAAATATATTTATCTTATTCAATGTATTCAACTACTTTGAATTTATTCCATCGAATAAAGATTATTATCCAATCATTCATGTTGGATCATTTAGTTGACTCTTCTTATATGAGTAATGCATCTTTATGCATCCCATTAGATCAATCTTTCTGCATAGAATTTATTTATTGGAATTCATAATTTCATGACCTTTGACCTTTAAAGTGTTATTAGCTCCCATTATCTTGAAGTTGCAAAAAGAGAAAAAAAAAACTTGAAGAAGAAGAAGAAAAGAGTGGAGATTGGACAAAGATGGAGGGGGTAAGAGCAAATTTGGATTTTGAATTTGGTGCCTAAATGTTAGCTTTAAAATTATTATAGTTTTGATTATGACAAAATGATCAAATTTGCTTGAACATTATTTGAGTGATCCTTGACAAGTTCTTAAAATTATTTAACTCCCATACCTTTGTTATTACAAAGTTACAAGCTTGATGCTTGACATTATTAAACTACATCAATAAGCTTCTATGACTTAGGTATATGAGTGCTTATAATTCTCATTCATTAAAGTTTAATTTAAAAATTAAAGAAAAATTTAGATGCACTCATTAAAGGGAAGTTTCGAATATCACTTTTAATGATAGCGAAAAAGGAGAGAAGGAAGACTAAGCTATATAGAGTTTAATAGACTTCATGTTTTATTTATGTGTGTGATGCTTAGTTATGGTTTTATTGAATATTATGTACCAGTTATTATGGATATTCAATATATCTTGCTTAGCTACTATGGATATTGAATATCTTGTTTAGCTATTGTGTATATTATAAATATTTTATTGCAAATCTTTAAAAAAAACTAGATGCATTGACTAAAGGGGAGCAACTCATTATGCATAAAGATTTGAAACATTCATATTGAACATAGACAAGACACTCTTAATCTAGGAGTGTTTTATCATCATTAAAAAATTTAAAAAAAAAAGAGAATATTGACTTATATGTTTTTCATGATAACAAAGCAAACCCATTCATTGGTGTCTAATTATATTGTTTAAGTGTGCATGAAAAAACAAGTCAAGATGTTTATTCAGTTGTAAGATGGGTTAATAGGTCAAACAAGCAAAAAAAAAAAGAGTTTTAATGAAGACAGATTAGTCTTAACCGATTAACATAAATCTTTAATCAATTAAAGCAATTCTGGGTGCTACACTAAAGACAAACAAAAAGGTCTTAACTAGTTAACACAAGGTTTAATTAGTTAAGCGAGTGTTGGATGCATGATAGAAGCTTTTTAATTAGTTAACGGAAAAGAGTGAACTAGTTAGAGGTCAAAAGTTAAAATGTCGAGAAGCACCAAAATTCAAATTCAAAATATTGATGATCGTCCAAGGTGCCAAACTCAGATATTTAAAATTAAGGAATTCTTAATTGATTGGAGCCCATTTTAATCAGTTAAGGTTGAATGGAGAAAAGCTTTAATTAGTTAAAGTGAGTATTAATCTGTTGAATGGAGGTTGGCCAAAATCAGTATTTGCAGGTGCTTGAAACAGAAAATTGTTAATCAATTAAAGCTGCTATTAATTAGTTAACATAGAAAAATAGACTGCAAGACAAAAAAGACTTATTCAACTACAAAGTATGGTTAACAAGCTAAAATCTCACTGTCAGAAATTTGAATTTAAGCACAAAAGGACAAAAAAAAAGGCCAAAAATGGCTAGTTTCTGGTTCCAACGGCTAGAAGTGATTTTTTAAGTATTTAAAGCCTTTACGACAATCAAAAATCAAATAAAGAACTTATCCTATAGATTTTGAGCTTAGAAAATCAAAAACCTTCTCTTGACACTTGTATTTCACTCTCATCCTTTGAAAAAGTATTTAAGTTTAAGTTTGTCCATCTTAGATCAGTTAAGTGATGATTTGTACTTCATCGTTTCTTCATTTCTTATTTACTTAGAGTGTACGAGGCACTCTAAGAGGTAGATCAAGCTTGGATTAGCTTGGTTGTTATTATAAGTTTTAACTTAACCTTTGACAAGTTAGTTTTGGGTTTTGGTTGATCTTGTGAAAAACTATTGTTAAAAGTTCTGACTGAGCCTGTGAAAAGCTATTGTAATAGCTTGATTGGGAGATCAAGGTAGTGGATGTAGTTTAAGGAGATCGAACCACTATAAATTATTGTATTTTGTTTACTTTTTTTTATTTTCTTCTTACTCTTAGCACTTAAATCATTCATCTAGTAAGCTTTAAACTTCCATTTTCAAATTCCTTTAATTAACTCTTTACTTGGAAAGAATTTTCGTGTTATTCCAAAAGTATTATTCATCCTCCTCTAGCACGCTCTTTGGGACCAACACCAAAGTGCAAGAAGAATCAATTTTTGGAGGAGCAAAATATTGATTCTCAAAAATTTGGGATGAAAAAGAATCAATGGTTCAAGAATGCAAAGATTGATTCCTAAAAAACAGAATGGTCCAGACACAAGAAGAATCAACTTCTCAAGAATGCATTAATCGATTCTTGGAAAATAGAATGCTCCAAAAGTAAGAAGATTTGACTTATCAAGAATGCACTAATCAATTCTTACAAGACAGAATGCTTCAGAAGTAATTATCTGATCCTTTCAAAGTTCGATCCCAAATAAGTTACTTATTCATATGTGGAGGTATGATTGTTTCATATTGTTTTGTAAAACAAACTATATTTGTTACTTTTTCTAACCTTACAAAAATTTTGATAATTTATGAGACAAGTAGTAAATGTATTTGGTTAAAATCTGTAACACAACATATTTAAAAAACGTATAGCTTCTCTATTAAAAAGGAAATTCTAACAATGTTATATGAGAATAATACCACTTGCATAGCCCAGTTAAGGGAAGGATACATTAAAGGCAACCGAACAAAACATATTTCGTCAAAATTCTTTTTTACTCATTATTTTCAAGGAAAAGGTAATGTTATTGTTTAAAAAATTTGTTCAAGTGACAATCTAGTAGATTTTTTCATTAAAACCCTTCTTCTTGCAATATTTGAAAAGTTGGTATAAAAGATTGGAATGCACCATTTTAAAGATCTTAAATAATATAGTCATTAGGGGAGTAAACTACGCATTGTACTCTTTTCCTCCATTAAGGTTTTTCCCACTAGGTTTTTGTTGACAAGGTTTTTAATGAGATATTATTTCAAAAGCATATTTTTGAAAATAATTATATACTTTTTTTCTTTTACTAGGATTTTTTTCTCACGAGATTTTTTCTTAATAAGGTTTTAACTAGACATATTCTTAATATAATGGATATTCAAGGGGGAGTGTTATGAATATATGTGTGAATATCTATTTTGTTATGTATAGTTAGATTTAGATGTAGATTGGATTGGGTTAAGATTAGGATTTAATTTATCCATTCAATCTCTTAGTGTTATCTTTATTTTGCAAATTTTATCTAAGTAAAAGGTTATAAGTCTATAAATATGCCTTTCACTTCATTTGTAAATACACATTTGAATAAGATCTTTTTACTTCCTCTAAATACTTTGTTTATAATTATTCTCTTTCGTTTATAGTTGTTCTTTCAGTTTATATCTCATAACAAGAATGAAATTATCTTAAAGAAATTAGATATTCCAGTAGAACAATCCAAATGTTAAAGACTAAAGTAAAATTGAAATAAAAGTTGCTAACAATAGGTGAAATTTATTTAAAAAATCACTTTAACTATTGCATTTTTTTAATAATTTTTTATTTTGTAATAAATGATTAGGAATTGCAATCAATTTGCTATAGTATAATATTGTAATTTGCAAATGATGCTATCATTGTATTTAAATTTAGATTTGCTTAGATGTGTTGAATTATTTAATTGAAAACCATTCCTACGTAAACATAATCTCTTTATTCTATCATAAAAATGGAAACATATAAAATCATATACTCAACTAAAATTTAAGAGATCTTATACCTTTGTATTGATTAACAATAAAACTTTCAATAGAAAGAGATTCAAATGATTGACCTTTTTTTAAAGTGGCTAAGTAACATAATGATTAAAAAAAGTATAATATCTAAAAAGGATCTTAAATTATTTAAAAAAATTTAAATAAGTTCTTATGCTTTTATTATATTCAATCAAGTTTTTGTACTTTTATTTTGAGCCAAATAAATTTTTATATTTTTATTTTGAATCAAATAAGCTTTTATAGTTAATGATTGATTTAGTCAAAATGTTATTTGTCATTTTACGTTGTGTGACATTAATATGACATACTAATATATCATAATTGATAATGATGTAACATATTGACATATCATAGCTAATAATGACTTGACATGTTAATTTGACAAAATAACATGACCATGTGACATTTTTTACTCTCTACATCAATGTCATATGGGTATACAAGTGACATGTTAACTAATGATAATTAGTAAATAATTAGTCATAAAGGTTTATTTGATTCAAAATAAAAGTACAATGACTTGATTGAACATAATAAAAGAATAAATACTTATTTGAATTTTTTTAAATAATTTAAGAGTTTATTTAAGCATTATGTTTTTAAAAAAGAAATGCTTAAACTCTTAATAATAAACTTTGGGTAAAATATCCCTCCCTCTAAATTTTGACTATAATTTACTTTTAGTTTATTATTATTAAAAAAATGAACACTCCACTCCAAAGTAATATAACTATTAATCCTGTGTTTACTTTATCGTTTGAATTTTCCTTAACTTTATAATGTGACATAAATTTATATCCATTATATCTTACATATGTTTTATCATTATCTTATAATTAAAAAGATAATTTATACCAAAATTGATCTCATGATTTCATTTTTTTTCTTGCATTACAAAATATCTTGTTAATTTTATTCAATAGTCTAAAATCTAGGTTTAGCCGGTACCGAAAAAGAGAATCGACATTTAGCATTTTCATTAACATTAATAGCATCAAGATTTCAAAATTTTGGGTTAAATGAATTTTTTCATTTTTTCTTTTTTCTCTCTAAACGTATGTTAAAGTGATTTACTAACGTACACCAAAGCTAGAAAACCTTAGATTAGCCTTGCATGGAAGCAGACTCCTTAGGGACCCCTCCATCTAATGTAAGAGGAATATTGCAACAAGAATTTGTCAAAGTAAGAAAAAAAAGGAGAATCGGCTTAGACAGTAATGATAGAAGTGAAAGTGCAACAGATATGAATGATTAACAAAACTCGTTGTAGGAAGATATTCCAAGATTTTTTTATCGTGATTCATTACTACATAATGGATTGATGACAGGTTTTGATAATGCAAAATTTGAAGGGGAACATCACGTTAGTAAGGAGTTTGATTCTGATGATGATGAGATAAGTCTAGAGATTGACAGGCCATTCATGAGCCTAAGCAGAGAAGAAAAACATATGATTAAACACCCTTGAAAGAAAACCCTAATAGTTCAATTGTTAGGGAGGGACATTAGTTACACGTATCTATGCAATAGAGTGAAACAACTATGGTCATTAGAAGGAGAATTCTAAGTTGTTGATTTAGGTAATGGCTATTATTTCATTAAATTCTCTAGCAAGGATGATTATAGCTACATCTTAATAAAAGGCCCTTGGATAATCGTTGGGCATTACCTTACCATAAGAAGGTGGCATTTAGGATTCAAATTTGATGAAGTTTCTGTTGATACAGTAGCAGCATAGATCAGGTTACCAGGCATGCCTTTAAAGTATTATGATGATGAAGTGCTGTCGAGGATAAGTAACAATTTAGGAAAAACTATAAAAGTTGATCGAGCTACGTCATACGTCACAAAAGGAAATTTTGCCAGAATGTGTGTGGAGATTAAATTAACCAAATCATGGGTCTCAAAGATCTTTATAAGAAGAAGATGGCAAATCATAGAATATGGAGGGCTTAAAATGTTATGCTTTCACTATGGTAGATTTGACCATAATATTGAAATTTGCCCAGTCATGTAGAAAAAGAAAGAAGGTCTATCAGAAAGGTAAGCAGTCAAATTGGCTGAACATAGAAAGCAAGTAGGAAAAGAATATGTATCTACAAAATTTGGCTCGTGGATGTTGGATAAAAAGCGAATTAGGAAGAATACTGGGGTTCATCCAAATGGTGGCAACAAACAGAAAGCCAATATACACACAAATAATAAGATTAGAGAAAGAGCAAAGCCTGAGTCACTTTTCATGTTTTAGACGAGGAAAATGATAATCTTGTTGATGTTGAGTTTGTTTTAAAAACTCTGGAACAAGAACCCCCAATACAGACAAATAATAACCAAAGGAATAATCCAACGGGGCCCAAAACCAAGCAATCTCTAAAGGAATCTTTGCAAGCCACAACAACTGTTGTCAACAAAGACATAAACCTTTTCAAAGATATAGGTAAAAGGAAGGTGCAAGGGCCTATTAGAATAGCTTCATTTGAGTTAAACAAATCAACAAACCAAAGTAAAGATAGGATAGTGCCATCAGTAGAGACCCATAAGTATATGCACTAGATCTAAAGCAAAAGGAAACAAGATCATTACCTCACCATGAACCTTTTATAACCATCATAACCAAGTCATCCCAAGCTCCAAAAACAGTTATAGAAATGACTGGTGTAGGGATCAATGGAGTAGCATGAGATAAAAGGTTAATGACATACTAAAAGATCAATAAATCAAATCAAATGAGACTTGCACAACTGTGGACATGGAGATGGAGACAAGTGATGAGGATAATATGCAAGATTAAATTGTTAATGCCTTGTTATAGTCCCTAAGCTTAGTTTACTTTGTTCTCTGTTTGAACTTTTTTCTTTATTATAACATTTTAAATTGGAATGTAAGGGGAGCTGTCTATTAGAGATGCATTCGTAATATGAAGAATTTGATACGGTTACACAAACTCCATATTGTCATCATATAAGGACCAAGAATCTTAAATGACAGCCAATAGAGTATGTAGAATAATTGGCTTGCCTAACTATTTCCAAGTAGAAGCAAATGGCTTTTTTAGAGGGGTTTGGATTCTTTGAAATGAAAATGACATTCAATTGGAGATTTTGGCTTATTTTTGTCAACTTATCCACATTTTACTGCAAAAATCATATTCTAATTGACTCCTCACAATAGTTTATGGTAGCCCCATTGTTGTGGGAAGGAAGAGACTCTGGCATTCGTTATGCAATGTTAATGAAGTTCACAATTTTCCATGGATTGTAGTGGAGATTTCAACCACGTCTCCTCTCTTAAAGAGAAATTAGGGAGAAGAAGTTTTAATGTTCTTCATAGTAATTAGATGAATGATTGTTTTAAATACTATCAACTCTTTAACTTAGGTGCATCAAGACCTAGATATACCTAGTGCAATAAAAAAAAAAGTTTGAACTCACAAGAGTGAGACTAGATAAAGCAATAGTTAATGAAGCTTGGTGTGATCTCTTTTTGAATGCTTAGATAACAATACCACCAAGAACCCACTTGGACCACCATCCTTTATTGCTATAATGTCATAAAGATATACAAGTTTGTTGTGAGAATAAAAAATTCATATTTGAAACAACTTGGATGGCACATCCTAGTTTCAAAGAATTTGTTAAAGAATAATGAAGCCCTGACGTTAGTAGCTTACTTAGGGCTTTAAAAAAACTATCAGAGTCATTACTCCATTGGACGGTTGAATCATTTGGAGACATCCATAAAAGGAAAAAAATGAGTTTTAACACAACTTAAAGGGATTCAGTAGTAACTAGATAGAGGTAGTAATGATTATTTGCGACATTTAGAGATCGTGCTTGTGGAAGAATATATTAGATACTTTACTAGGAAGATGTCATGTGGCAGCAGAAGGAAAAATTGGAGTGGTTGATATGGAGACGCCAATACAAAATTTTACCATAACGTGGTGAAAGGTAAGCAAAGAAGGAAAAACATATTAGCTCTGAAGAGGGATGATAATTCATGGAGCTATGATGCAAATGAAGTGGAAAACCTGGCATTGCAATTTTACCATAACTTGTATATGGGTGATGGTGTTAATATAGTTCTTCCAACTAGCATACACTGGAAGTTAACAGGAACTGAAATTTTAAAACTATCTAAACCAAAGAGTTTTAAAGAGGTGAAGAGAGCAGTACCCACAAGAGTCCAGGGTTTGATGGCTACCCAGTAGCATTTTTTCATAGAAACTGGGACATTGTTGGTGTTGATATAATTAGGATGGTACAAAATGCTTATGACACTAAAACCTTCCCTTTTGAATTAAATCATACCTTAATAATACTTATCCCTAAGGTTGAAGTGCTAGAAAAAATCACTCAGTTTCATCTAATAAGATTGTGCTCAATCATGTTGAAAACCATCAGTAAAGTAACAGTTGAAAGATTGAGACTGTTACTTAATACTATTGTTGGAAGAAAACAAAGTAGTTTTATTCCAAGACAACATGCTACAAACAACATCATTGTCATACAGGAAGCTCTGCATACGATGAGATTGATGAAAAGAAATAAAAGTGCATTGGCCATAAAGATTGATCTGGAAAAAGCTTATAATAAATTAAAGTGGAATTTTATTCAGATAGTCTTAGAGGAAATAAATTTATCAATAGCTTTAATAAAGCTTATCATGTTCATTGCAAAAACTCCCACCTTTTTTTTTAATATAGAATGGGAAGTCTTTTGAGTCATTTACTCTTTCACGTGGAATTCGTCAAAGTGATCGACTCTCTCTTTACCTATTTGTACTATGCTTGGAAAAACTCTCTCATTTAATCGATAGTGTAGTGAGGCAGGGAGATTGAAAACCATAATGCTTGACCAGAAAAGGTCTTTTCCTATCTTATTTCAGCTTTGCAGATGACTTAATGCTTTTCAGGATTGCTACACCAAAGCAAGTAAGGAGCATGATGTAGATTCTTGAGAGTTTTTGTAAGGCTTTAAACTAAAAGGTTAGTTTATCTAAATCAAGGATGTTGGTGTCTTCAAATATTATAAATTCCAAAGCAAGTTTTTTTAGTAGAGTTGCCAAGATTCCTTTAACAACGGACTTCGACAAATATCTAGGCACACTAATGATTCATGGAAAGATTAAATACGAGACATATTCTAAGTTGACCCTTAAGATCAAAGAACAATTAGATAAATGAAGCAACAAAAATCTCTCCATGGCAAGCAGAATTGCACTAGTTCAATCAGTTACAAGCTCCATGGCATCTTACATCATGCAAACTACCTTGTTGCCAACAATCATAGTCTAGGAAATAGATAGACTTAACAGAAACTTCATTTAGGGACACTCAAGAAACTCAAGGAAAATCCATGCAACCAGTTGGGATAAGCTTTGTGCGACAAACGAGGAAAGAGGACTACAATTATGAGATAACAAAAAATTCAATCTAGCTTTATTGGTGAAACTTGGGTGGCAAAATATAGACAGTTTGTGGGCAGAGTTTTTAATTAACAAATACTTGCATAGATTTGATTTCTTGTTAGTTTCAGCGAAAATGACAAACTCTCATGTCTAGAGAAATATATTAAAAAGTAGACTTGTATTGTTGAAAGGTTTGGGAATGAATGTTATCAATGGCCACAAAACTAGTTTTTGGACAGATGCTTGGTTAAGCTATGGACCTCTTATAAACTATACTACCAAGGATTTAACTAAGCTCACTACTTGTACTAAAACACAAGTAAGTGTGATTCCCCCTAGACAATAAAATATGTTAACATGAGGAGGAACATATTTACTAGTTATATCATCTAAAATCGCCTGAATCTGGAGGCGTTATTCGAACCAATCATAGACTTTATTGAGATAGGTAAACCAAGAGGACTCCCCCCCCTTAGAACTGTATATGAGAATTTCATCTTGTACAGTTTAAACAAAAACACCCAAATAATAGCTGAAATGGATAAGGAGTAAAAAGTTACTTCTTTCGAGGAATAGGATAGGTCGGGTCATTTCTTAAGAACAATAGCTAAGGGACCTGATACTACCACTTGAATCTGGAACCTACATGCTAATGCTCACAATTTCGATAGCCATACCCATGATTTGGAAGAGATCTCTCGTAAAATATTTAGTGCCCATTTTGGCCAACTTTCCATCATTTTTCTTTGGCTGAGTGGTATGTATTTCCACGGTGCTTGTTTTTCCAATTATGAAGCATAACCCTTTATAAACTATACTACCAAGGATTTATTTAACCTCTAATCGAAGTTGCCGGTAATAAGCTATTGCAATGAGTATGGTAACTGAGACATAAATCACTTGGAGCAAATCCTCCCTATACAGATTTCTCTGAGAATCATGGCAGTGGTGGTGGACCCTTTGAGTAATGTAGGTCATTGGTGGAAGAAATACCATGGGAAATCATATTTGCTCACGTTTCTTGGTTGTTATGGAATTGGCGAAATCTCTCCATTTTTGATAAATCCTTCGAGTGGCCTCAGAATATTCAACAACAAGTACAGACCAAATCCAAGGAATGTTGGGACAATTTGAAAAGGTATCAAAGGACCAAGTCAATTGAAATACTCATTGCCTGGAAACCTCTCATCTCAGATTATGTGAAACTTAAAGTGGATGGCAACACTAGAAGTCAACTAAGAATGGCAGCCTTTAGAAGACTAATCAAAGATAAGGCAGGGAATTGGATTTCAAGATTTACATATAAGGTAGGCATTTCCTTTGCCTTAATAGCAGAGCTATAGGATCTATATTAGGGACTACAATTTTGTTGGCTACAGAAAAGTCCATATGGAATCTGACTCTCTCTTGGTTATCCAAAAATTGTCAACTTATTCTTAGCTTGATCCAAATGCCAACATCATCAAAAAAATTAATCTGTTACATCGCCCTTGGGACTACACCATGTCTCATGTTCATTGTGAAGCGAATCAGTATGTCGATTGGTTGGGCACCAACCACGACAATCTACTTTGAAGATTACATATGTATGATCATCCATCATCTAGTATCAAGTCAATTCTATTTTCTGAGTCACTGCACATTGCATGGTCCAAATTGGTGTAATTGAATTTTTATATTCCCTTTTATATAAAAAAGAATCTAGGTTAAATCTCAAGTTTCTATGATCTAAATAAGTAGATGTTCTAACAAACTTTGGATAGTCACATGGTAGATAAGTGGCATACTTTCATTAATTAAAATTGTTTCATTAATTAAATAAGTAGCATTTTTGTCTTGACATTGACGTAAAAAATGAAAAATGTCACATAATTATGTTATCATATCAAATTAACATTTCACATTATCATCAGTTATGATATACTAATATGTTATATTATCATTAATTATGATATTTTAACATGTCACGTCAGTTTCATGAGATAAAAAGTGACAAATAACATTTTGATTAAGATAATAATTAATTATAAGAATTTATTTGGTTTAAAATAAAAATATAAGAATTTATTTGAATATTTGTAAATACTTCATTGACTTTTTATGGATAATATACCTTTTTTATACTATATGACCAAATTCATGTGACATTATTCTTATGCTTTTTTATTTAGTGAACGAGTGAAGCATGGATTATCAATTGCATGATTGGATAATTATATATATATATATATATATTATTTGAGTAAGTAATTAGATAGATAGCTTGCTTGGTCCTTGGTTAACAATAAAGGATTATTAATAGAAATGTCAAACTGGAAATGATATACATTGAAACGGATGAATGACCAATTTAAGCCAATTCTGTATTGATGAAGGAGGATTGAATGAAGATTAGGTTTCGCCTAATTAGTTATGACATGACATAAGTATGTTGTATATTGATCAAACAATTGCAAAATATTCATAGTATCCGCAAAATCAGTAACACAAATTGACACGGTAAGACATTTGCAAAATTATGCCTACACGTTAGAGTTGCTTAAGATATTATTGAAGACTCGTCCCAAATCTAAGTGGCTGTTATTGTTTGACGGCTAATTCCCAAGCGCCACCCACTATAGCTGGGCTCTTATTTATTAAAAATTTGCTTGCGTCGGTGTTTCTTCATATTATATAACTTACAACTCAAATCAACAACCCTATTTTTTTTTTTCAATTGGAATGCAAATTTTTTTTTGAGATTAAGGTGAAATTTATCATTATTATGGTTTAATTTGGTTGAATTGTGTTATTTTATTTTTAATTCTGATCATTTTTTCGAAAAAATACAAAATTTGAGTATTTTATAAATTCTTTTTAATAAACATGATACATAGTTAATTTTGTTGTTTTATATTAAAAATTCAATAAAATCAAAAGTAGGGTAATAAACTTTATTGAATTTAAAATAATGATAAAAATTCAATATTGGTTTAATAATATAGTGAGAAATTTTTAATCTCAATTTTTTAATTAAAATTTTAAAAAAGTCAACTATTTACATATAAAAATTAAAAAATGAAAAAAAAATGACAAGAATTAAATCAGAATAAATGTTTTAGAACAAATCTGTCTTTTTAAAGATAAATTGGGACAATTTTGCTAGTAATTCCTCTGGGTTGGCAATCAAATCATTAAATTTGGAATTCTAAATTTTAGAATGGATTTCCAATTTTGACATTTTAAGTGCAAATCAGGTAGATGAAGATGAACTCAACTGTAATTAAGATCATCCAAGTCAACCCATGCATTCACCTTATCATCTTTATTTCATATGTTAAAAAACATTAGACGCTATGATCCATAGCAGCAAGGCAGTTAATATCAATTAATTTGATTATTTGACTTTTCTCATTTAAAAAGAGAAAAAAAAAACTATACTTATCAGCTGTATTACACAATTATCACCAATTGAATACCCAATATCTGATATTCGAATCTAATTATTTAGACTTATTTATTTTTAATTATTTAAATTATTATTTGAGATATTTTTAAAATAATTAATTGTTTAAATTTTAATTTTAATGCTTTGTTACTTTTATAAATGTAATTATTAATGAATTGTATGAATGTAAATTATGAAATATAATTATTATCTTATGCAAGTTTGAATAATTGAATACCCTTGAAGAGGTTAATAAATTTTTTATAAAATCGAGTATTTAAATAGGTTCGGGTCCTTAACAAGTAACAAGTAAGGTAGTTTGAATTCGGATAAGATATTCTAAAAATAATTGGATAATTTTAAAGTTCGTACACCCTACTTATTACTCGAGTTCAAATTAGAGCACCTCAAGATTACTAGATATCTTATCTGTTGACAACCCCATAGTTATGTGTCATGGATCTCACATTTAGGTCTTGATTATATAAACATAGATTTTTCACCACTTATCAATTATATTTTTTGAGTTGAAAATATGATTAGTGACAAGTGATATCAGAGTAGACCTAAATCTTCACTAATATAGAGCCTCATGAGAGATACAAAGATCGAGATAGACTTGAACTAATGTAAGAGTCCTCTTTTTCTACAGGTAAAAAAAGTCAGGGTAAAATATCACAAATCTCATATAAGTAAAAGATGAAGTGAGTAGAATATAATGGATCTCAATCATTTTCTATCCTAAGTTAACTTCCCTTTCCTCCCATTTTCCCCATGTATCTAGACTTGAAAAATCATAATCCCCTTAAGTAATTTCAGAGATGAACTAAAAATTGAGCCAACAAATAATCTTAGTTCAGACAAGATGAAAAACTGCTTCCTTATATTAAGGTTTTCCAAGAAAACCAAGGCAAACAAAAGAAAGTGAATACCTTCAGGTAATGTTTGATAACCGATATACAAAATACTACAATGTTATTTTCTCAACTATCACCTCTTAAATTTAATGCTCATAAAGATTCACAAATGCAAAAAAGCGAGTCGCTGTGCTCAATGGCTAGCTCCCGCTTTGCGTATTCAAACCCTTCTTGATCCTACAGTCAGTTCATATTTATGATCTTTTTAACATGAAGCAAATTTCACTATTTAGCCAATGGCAACAGGATAATTTATAGCATATGTTTATACTTAGAAGAAGCTAATTCTACCTAGTACATAAATTACATGCAGTCTGAAGAAATGGTCTTGTAAACAAATTCGAAAGTAAACCTTGAGTTGATGGTATAGGATCAAGGGAAAAGTTGAAAGCAAAAGGAAGCCTGAAATCCTCAAAAGATTGGTTCTGAAATCAAAGGTAGATATTTGAATTTTTACAGTCACTGTGTCACACTTTAGCAGGTAAGCAAAAGTTCCTTACACTTTAGTTGCTCTATTTTGATTCGTGAAAAGAGTTCTTGTACAGACAAATGACTACATAAGGCCATAGCCATAACCATATTATAGAACAAATACTCAGTGATGGCCGGGGAGAAAGTCATTGCTGCCAGAAAAAGAAAGAGAAACGGGAGAGGAAGAAGAAATTGGGGCCAGCCGACAGTTAGATTTACGTCTTTTTTTCCCAAAAAAATGAAAAAAAAAAGGTAGGAATAAGAGAGGATTTTATGGAAAACTAAACTGATCAATAGGTAGAGAAGACTGAGAGAAGAAAAAGTGCTTTTCTTTTTTTTAACAAGGCAATGGTGATGGATGATGGCAGATCACCGGAATCTGGATCTAGAGAGAGAAAAGGGGCTGAGCAGCTGTACATTAGTGAGAGAAAGAGAAGAGGGAAAATAAAGGAAAGAGAGAAGGTGGTCCAAGCAATGGGAAAGTAACTTTACCAACTCTCCCTGTGGCAATCACATTCCCATTGGGTTTAAGTCATACCAAACATGGTAATATTATTTTCCCAATAGCAATCCCAGGAATGTGAGTCACATTCCTCATACCAAATGGGGTCTTAAGAGTTGGAAACACAAGCAAGCTGCCACAAAACAAAGCATTAAGTTGCAAATTCCAAACAGATAAAAAGACATGAACTACACAAAAATGAACATTAGATTATTTATGTAATATTGCATTACAAAAAGAATTCAAAGAAGCCTCTTCAATTGTCTTGACAGTTGAAATTGAAGAGAAAATCTCTACAACCAAGAAGCCTAAAGCGCCGATAATATTTTCTATTGCAAGCATAAAGAAAAATAGAGTAACTTTGATAAACTCAATGTCAAGAAATAGGCATATATAGGGTAAAAGTAAAAAGAAGGAAAAAAAATGTAGATAGATGAGACAAGAGGGAGGATGTCAGGGACATTACTCCTCATTTTTTGCTTTCTTTTTTGATTTACCTTTGTGAGAACGCTCTGAGCGCCCTGAAAAAGTAGATGTACTGACAAGGGCAATTCTATGCTCCGATGACCCTGAAAATGGAGTTGTCCCATGACCCTGTACTGACTGGTTCAAGGATCCAGTAGATTCATGATCCTGTTTCCTTTTTGAAGGCTTGGATAGTTCATTGATTCCGGAGAAAGTACTTTTATGTCGACTACCATGTGTGCTGACAGTACGCCCCAAAGACTGTGAGTTTTTCCGTCCTTTGCTTTGCATAGGAGTTACAAAAGGATTGGAAGAATTAGCTGTTAAGGTTCCAGATGATTTCTGGTACATCAGTCTCTTGTCAGAACTGAGTTTTTCATATTCTTCAGGCTCCATGTAATGGACAAGAGAAACTCGACGTGAAATCTTCCCAACTATTAAAGAGAGAAATATATATCAGGGAAATGCATAAAATTTATTGGAATACAGAAAAAAAATTCGAAATAGTTTAATCATCACTATCACAACCATGCTACAGTATGACCAAAACACTGAAAACACTAATTATTATTATCAAATTGTGCTCAACCATATTCCTCAAATAATCTAATAGAAAACAAAAAGCAGACAAAATGAACACTAGACCAATGTGGTAGAGGCTTATTTTGAGACTCTGAGCAAAAAAATAGAGACGAATAGCGGTAACTTATGCTAAGATCATTAATTAACTGAGTAATAGTCAGCCTGAAGAACAAATGCATTACAAACACATGCAAGATCAATGCATGAAATAATAATATCAAACATTCCCAAAATGAAGCCTCTAGTTACATAAAACCATTTCAAAATATTAACAGCCTTGAAAAATAGATCGAATACAACCACTGGATGAGTAACAAGGTCTGAGTACATTAAAACACCAGTTTGGTAGCTTATAATAGGAAGACAAATTTGGTCGGTCGAAACAGACATACGTGACTGGTTTCCATCAGAATTTAAACTCCAAGTGTCTAATTCAAAGGACAAGGCAATTAAGTGTCTATATGAAACTGAAACATGAGAGACCAACAAGTAACCTGCCTATATCAAGAATATAATCATGACATTGTTTGTTTGGGAGGTCCAAGTCACCTTTCATACTTTTTCTTTTTCAATTTTTATAAGAATCAGTTTAGTGTTGATAGCAGTATATTGGCATCATATAGTTTGAATGTAAGCAAAACGAATTTACAAAATAAAATACCGATTTTGGACTCTGATGCAGAGGATAAGATAACTGCTGCATCCGGCTCTTGAGATGCACTGCTAACAAAATCATAAGCTTTTCCTGCCATATTTAAGTGACGGTAAATAAATTATAGTATTGCTTCAACACAAAATATAGAAAAATCTAGTTCAGCGCAAACAAAATTGCACCAAAAAACAAATAAATAATTACCAGCAGAATCTATAAGACTGCCCAACTTTCCATCAGGACCAAGCTGAAGAGAAAATTCTTTGCCATTAATTTCAGGATGCTGCAACAGCCACAACCAAACAATGCAAAAAAATTGAAGTCCCTAACTTCATTTCAAATTGAACAACAACAATAAAAGAAAAAGAAAGAAAAAAGCATACGGAAAGCGAAAAAGGAATGGTACTTGATGAAGAGGCCATTGAATGAGGAAAAGCTCGGTAGACTCCGACAGAGTAAGATCGACAAGTTGCTCCGACGAATCTTCATCGAATTCTGGCGGAGGCATGTAACTGCTTATTTCAACCGGATCCATATTACCTCTCGTGAATGTACAAATGCCTCACCCTCAGACAAAGAAAAATGTTATTAATAATTAGGGTTAGAGGGAGAAGAAGATGAAGCCAAAAAAACGAAAAAGAGGGTCGGATTAGGCTTATGATTTTAGAGAAGACCAGAGCTATGTCGTTTTAGTTACTGAGAAACGAAAAAATGGAAACGAAGATGTGGGTCGGGTCCACCTAAGCCCAAACACTGATCAGCTTTCGGCCTTGCAGATTTGGGTTAAACTTTTTAATAATGGAGGTATTTTCAAGCCCATTGTTTTTATCTTTATTTTTTATATTTGAATTCTATATCTTATGTATGATTTAGTTTCTGAAATTATTTTAAAGGGTAAGAATAAAAATGACATAAATAATTGAAAATTTTAATAAATACTCACCAAAAATGTTGGAATCCCAAAATTATTTTCACAAGATGTATTAATTCGAAATAATTATAAAGATATAAAACAAAAGAAATTGGCGAGAAAATTTTAAAGTAAAGGAGACAATCTTAAATAACCAAGAGCTTCTTTATAACAGGCATGAACACTTTCTGGAAAACCAAGAAATGAGTTTTCTTGAACTCCAAAATCTAATTGTTAAGCATCAAGACAAGTTGAAACATTAAAAGAAGTTGAATGAAGTTCATATCTAGTGGAAGTTTTGGATAAAATTAAATAATTATTTTTTAACTTATTACAACTATTATATTTATATAATTTTAAATTTTAAAATTATTGTTTTTTATTATTTTTATCATTATTTATAATATTTTTAATTTAAAATTATTTTGTAATAAATATTTGATAAAAAAAAAGAACCCAAGCATAATAAGGCACTAATCTAGTAATATACAAAACTGCACCCAGGTGAGTCACGGGGTACAGTTGGATGGAGGTGGGAAGGAGAGAGTGAGACTTTAGAGAAGTCAGAGTGCAATGAGAGGTGGGAGTGTGAAAAAAGATCATAAGGAAACAGGTGATTTTCTAACTCTTAATATCTGGTGGCTCAACTATTTTTCTTATGATCAAATGGTTGAGGTTAGTTGGGTTTAATTTAATAGGCTTAAAGACATAAATGAACTTGAATTTTTTTTATGTTGAAATGTAATTTCTTCTCCTTTATTTGTTTTTGAAATTAAATTAAAATTTTAATTTTTTAACACAATTGAAATATGTGTGTAGAAGCTATTGTCTAAGTTATTTATATTAACTGTATAGTTAATTGTTTAGTTTTCAGTTTACTATTTTCATTTACTGTGGTTAGTTGGTTAAGGTACTCTTACCACTTGCTTAGTTAGTTAATTGATTAGCTTAACTGTTAGTTAGCTGCTTTCCTATTGGTCAGTCAAATGTATATAAATACCATTGCAATAACTAATCTAGTTAATAAGAATTACAATTTCTCTTCCTTCCTTTGGTTTTTCTCTAACTTTTCTCAACTTTTTTACATGTTCAAACATGGTATCAGAGCAACTTAAGGTTAGGGTTCTTGAATGTTTCGATTAATCTTGAAATTTATTGTGTGTTTTTCTTCCTCGTTGCTTGAATCCTATTAGTACTAGAATGATAGTTTATAATTGTGCAAAATCTATTGAATCAATGGTGGAATCAATAGTTTTTAAGTCTATCTTATCACCTATTGAAAATCTTCAGTCTCTTTATTTTCTTCATCCTGATCATCCAAGATTAATAGTGATCACTCCTAAGCTCATTACAACCAATTATGTACTTTGGAGCAAATATTTTCGTTTAGCTATTTCAATTAGAAATAAAATAGGGTTTCTAAATGGAACCATTACTAAACCAACATCAACAAATCCTCTGTTTACATCAAGGAGAATTGATATAGGTTGATAAGTTTTCCTGAGAATTTCAAGTTCAACAAAAGAAAAAATGCTTTTAAAAGAGAAAATCAGTCAATAATGTTATTATTGTGGAAGACATACAACCTATGCAAGAAGAAAAGGTGATTGGATCTAACACCATATCCCAAATGTCACTCATTAAGTAGCAAATTAGTAAGTTAATGGCTCTTCCAAATCAGAATGGCATTAACATTGATGATGTTAAAGACATTCTTAATACCAGTTAACAAAACAAACATTCTTTGGTGAATTCTACTTTTACAGGTATTGTATTTGGTCATACTTGTTTTCATATTGCCAATAACCTTCCATGCAAGTTTAGGTATCTAAGAAAATTTAATGGTAGATCACAAATTCTAGATTATAGATACAGGGGCTATAGATCACATTTCTTATACTCCTGACAATTTCATCTATGCAAAACTAGTTTCCAATTGTTATATATAACTCATAAATAAAGCTAAAACTATAGTTACTCATATAGGAACCATAAAACTTACCTTATTGCTTACATTAACAAATGTTCTATCTGTTCCTAGCTTCAAATTCAATTTTTTTTTAGTAAGTCAGTTTATCAAGTCCAAAATTAAGTGTGTTTGGTTTATTGATCAAGCTTGTATTATCCAGAACCTACCTTCGTGGAAGGTGATTAGGGTAGCTAAAGTTTCTTCTAGATTGTATCTTTTGCAAGTATGACAAAATGAACAAAACTATCAAAATATAGTTTTAATCAATTTGTTAAGTTTGTAAATAAATATACTATTTTTAATAGACTTGTAAATCAATCCACTAGTCTTAAGTGTATTTCTACACCACATAATTTTGACCTTTGGCATTTTAGGCTAGGTCATGCTCCTTTAGAAAGAATAAATGTGATCCATAGTACTTGTTTAGATGTTCAATGTTTCAATAATTTAGTTTGTAAAGTTTGTCCCATGGCTAAACAAAAGAAGCTACCTTTCCCAGTTCATATACAATTTATTGTTTCTCCTTTGTGAAATTGTTCAAGTGGACATATGGAGACCTTATGAGGTTTTTACAATTTTTAATCATAAATATTTCTTAACTATAGTGGATGATTTTAATCAATTTACATGGCCTTTTCTTTTGAAATGTAAATCTGATGTGCTCAAAATCATCACAAATTTTCACAACAATGTTAAAATCAATTTGGTACTACCACTAAGATCAGGAGTTCAATCTTGAGGATTATTTTTTCTAAGTTAGGAATTTGTCATCACCTTTCTTGTGTTGAATCACCACAACAAAATGGTGTTATTGAAAAGAAACATTAACATATTCTTGTTATGGCCAGAGCTTTGCTGCATCAATCCAAAGTTCCACTTTAGTTTTGGGGTCATGCAATGTTAGTTGCAATTCACATAATCAATAGAATGCCCGGTAAGATTCTTTCTAACAAGACTCTTTTTTAGCTGTTGTACAATAAAATGACTTCATATGAGTATTTTTGAGTCTTTGGTAATTTGTGTTTTGTTTCCACATTATGTCAGAACATAAAGAAATTTGATTCTAGAGCACATAAATGCATTTTCTTAGGTTATCCTAATAGTGTTAAAGGATATAAGGTTTTTGATCTTGATGCTAATAAAGTTCTTATATCCAGAAATGTGATCTTTCATGAAAATATCTTTCTTTTCCAACCATCATAGCATAATTTACAAACACATAACTTTTGTCAAATACCTTAGATGTATGATTCTTTTCCTTATTTTCCTGTTGTTATACCTACTAATACACAATATTTTGATTTTGATATATCTAATACTTCATTAAATTCCTCACCACCATGTTCAATTACTCCCATTTCCTTAAATTTAGATCTTTCATCTTTATCTTCTTCACAAAATTCAATTGAATCTCCTATTCATGTACCTCCTGTAGACCTTGAAATCATTACTACTATTGATCCTTATGTTCCAACTAGAAAAAGTGATAGACCTAGACATTTACCTAAATATTTAGATACTTACCAAGTTGATTTACCATCTCATTCTAATTTTGTCACTTTTTATCTTATTACCAATTATTTGTGCTCTAATCAGCTATCCCTTACACATAAAGCCTTCACAGCTTTTTTGTCAAATGTCTATGAACCTTTAGCCTATCATCAAGCTATCAAACATGACTATTGGAAAGAGGTAATGACAATTGAATTAAGTGCTTTAAAGGATAATGGAACATAAATTATCATTCCTTTACCTTCCAATTCTCATGTAATTGATTGTAAATGGGTGTACAAAGTTAAAATGAAGGCTGATGGTAGTGTTGAAAGATACAAAGCTTGTTTGGTTGCCAAAGGGTATAATCAAGTTAAAGGGTTTGATTATCAAGAAATGTTTAGCCCTGTAACTTTTTTTTTTTGAAAATCATTAGCTTTGTAACTAAACAAACAACAATGAGAGTCTTGTTGCTATTGGTAGCAACAAAAGGTTTGTGTTTATCACAATTAGACATCAACAATGCATTTCTCAATGGTGATTTAGATGAGGAAGTTTACATGAGCTTACCTCTTGGTTATGAGGTTAAAAAAGGAGCATTCATCTGATGTGAGGCTTGTTTGTAAGTTGCATAATTTTTTATATGGTTTAAAGTAGGATTATCGACAATGGAATGGTAAGTTTACTGCTATTTTACTACAATATGGTTTTAAATAATCTCTTTCAGACTAATCTCTATTCACATAAACAAGGAAGATGTAGGTTTTATTACTTTACTTGTCTATGTAGATAATATTATCATTGTTGCTAGCTTCAATCAATTAGCTGCTACAGTTAGGGACAATTTGAGTTCTCATTTTAAGTTGAAAGACCTTGGGGTTGCTTGATCTTTTGAAGGTATTTCCATTTATCAATGGAAGTATACTTTAGATTTACTTCAAGAGCATGGTTTGCTTGGTGCAAAACCAATCACAACACCCATTGATTCCTAATGCTATAGTTTATAGACAACTCATTGGCAAACTTTTATGTTTGACTTTACTAGACCCTATATATCATATGCTGTGCAAACACTTGCTCAATTATGGGTAAACCAGGGCGTATTCATCTTTTGGAAACATATCCTGTTTTGAAATATTTGAAAAATGCTCCAAGTCAGGGTATTTTAATACAATCAAAATTAGATTTAAAGCTTTATGCATTCTTTGATAGAGATTGGGCTGGTTGTCCCAACACTCGTAGGTCAGCCATAGGGTTTTGTGTTTTTTTTGGTAACTCTTTAATCAGTTGGAAGTCAAAGAAACAACTAGTGATTGTTAGGAGTTCTGTTGAAGTAGATTATCGAGCAATTGCTTCTACTTGTTGTGAAGTCTTGTGGTTACAATCCTTGTTATCTTATTTTAATCTTTGTCATCTTACTTTTGTAAAGCTTTTTAGTGATAGTCAATCAACTATCTATATTTGTAAGAATCTTGTACTTCATGAGCGTACCAAACATATTGAGATTGATCATCATTTCATTAAGGAAAAGGTGAACTTTGGTTTGATTTATCCTATTCATGTTTCTTCTACTGCTCAACTCGTGGATCTATTTACTAAGGCTTTGCAATCTTGTCTGTTTTTGAGTCTTCTCAACAAAATGAATGTGCATGATATCCATAATTCATCTAGAGGGGAGTATTAAACCATAAAGTAGAAGCTGTTGCATAAGTTATTTACATTAATTGTATAGTTAACTATATAGTTTTCATTTTATTGTGGTTAGTTGGTTAAGGTACTTTTACCACTTAGTTAGTTAATTGGTTAGGTTAGCTATTAGTTAGCTGCTTTCCTATTGGTCAGTCAAGTGTATATAAATACCATTGTAATAACTTATCTGGTTAATGAGAATTACAATTTCACTTCCTTCCTTTGGTTTTCCTCTTAACTTTTTTCAGCTTTTCTATGTGTTCGAACAAAACAAGTTAGAATATGAACAAGGAGAATGAGTCTGAGCAAATGGTTAATCTTAAAATGTTAGAAAAAAAATATTTTGAAAAATAAATAAAAATAAAATATAGCAAGTAAAGACAATAAGAAGTTTAAGGCATGGTATCAGAATCTTTTAGGATAATTTTCGCCCTTTCGGAGTACAAGACTTGGTGTAAAAGGACAGTAGCAGTTATTCTTTAGAATTCAACAAACCCTTCCTTATAATTTGCACGAATTAGTCAGGGATAGCAAGACCAGTATAAGATTATTTTTTTTTTAGAAAAATAAGAACCCAGTAAGGAAGGAAAGAAAACAGAGAAAATATGTAGAGAACAAGAAATATGAGATGAAAGGCTTGACGATAGAAGAAAGATTTTTTTTTTTTTGAGAAAAATAATAGCCCGGTAAGGAAGGAAATAAATCAGAGAAAATATGTAGAGAATAGAAAAGAGGAGATGAAAGGCTTGGTGTGTCTTGTGAATGAGGTAGGAAGGCTACATTTATAGAGAGAAAATTAAAAAATTAAACTCAATGTACAAAAATTTACTTGGGCTTAGCCCACGTTCAAGAGTCAAGCCCTAGCATAATTTTGTGTACACATGAGCCCACTCTTTTTACTTTTTTACAACTAGTCTATAGTGAGTTTGTTTATTTAAAGTACTCACACCTTTATGTACCTTAACAATATGATATATTTGAACCTTGTAAAATATACAATTTTTTCAACATAAATATCACATGGATTGTTTATATGGGTAAAGGCAGCGAAATTATTATCTTATAGATGCTTTTTCAATATGGTAGCATACACCTAAACAACCTCATCCTTAACCATTTACCATCAACAAATCCAATTTTCACTAAACCTAAAGTTGGTTACATTTGCCTTTTAAGAATAAATTGGACAATTACTACTTTTATTTTAAGAGAATCAAGTTTTGTCGTTTTGAAGCCTTAGTATAATTATCAAGTGTTAGTAAAGTTTAAAATCAATCCTTTCCTCTAATTTCACCATCATCGATCACCTCCCCTTTACATTTTCTTACGGGTTTTGGTTTTTTGGGTTCTCTCCGGATCTAAGTTCCCAATTGAGTCCATTTTGAGTTCTAGCGAAACAGAAAACTCCAAAGAATATCATCTTTAACCTCTTCCGCTTGAGTTTTTAACCGATGACGACTCATTCATGGAGAAGAGTAAAGCTAAGAACAATCCCAAGGATGCCAAAGACAGCAAGCTCGACGGTTCCAAAAGCGGGAGAGTAAGGAGGAAAGGGAAAAAAATTTTAATTAATAAACTTTTGATTATTGTACATATGGCATAATAATATTATAAAAAGAAGAGGAATGGGGCAGGCGGTGTGCACATCTCTCTTTCACGTTTCATCACCAAGCGTTTGCTCTTACCTTTTATAAAAACAGAGTGAGTAGTGAATAATGGCAAGACTAGCAAAGAGCACAAGGTGTAGAAGCTCTGATGTGATGATGCAATGACATTGACAAGAACCCCACAAAAAGGGAGCAACAGAGGTTTCAAATCTTGAAAACGTTAAAAGCCATGACAAACATCGTCATTGATTTACACCTATATTTCGCACCTTCTTTCAAACAAACTTAAAGCCACCATTTCCCGGTGGCAACAAGACTAGTTGCAAGAGACAGATGGTTTCAGGCCTTGAGCATACGAACGAAGGCAAAACTATTTAATAACGTGGAGCCGAGCCGACGTCAAGTACAAATCTTTGGTTGGCAGCCATTAATGCCGCGTCGCCGCTAACACTCTCTAATTGGCTTCCGCTTTTCTCATTCCCATTTATTACATTTCGGCCATTTTCTGATGGGCCATCATAGTTGGTTGGATCTCCCTTATTATTGTGTTTTATATTTTTCCTTTCATTTAATGAGTATTTAAATTGATTGCACTCACTAACTGTCCCAAGAACATGAATTCTCTTCTGCCTCGCTTTTAAGCTCCCTTAGCTCATACTACTACTTTCTCTTGGGTGATGTGAGAGTGAAGTAGGTGAAAAAGTTGGCCTTGAAACGCTGAATTGGAAGTAGAGGTATGTATTGCAATCTGTTTTTGTTTCCCTTTTGGGTCATTTATTGAACTGATCGCAAGAATTTTGAGATCATGCGTTTCGCATTCGTTTATATTTTGAACATGGGATGCTCGGTAGACGGTAGCTGTCAGATTTTTCTAACTCAAACGGTTTAACAAAAGGTTACGAATTTCCTAAACCAATAGAAGCTCAGCTTTCTTCTCTAGCTTTTTGGTTTTTAATCAGAAATTGTATGGAAGTAGAAAGTTTTAAGCACACGAATTTAGTTGGAAATGGTTTCCAAGCAAATTAAATCTCCTTCTTTGAGGGATGCATAGGCCATGACAGTTCAATTTTTTCAGGGAGTTAAGAGATATGGGTACCGGAGAAATCAAGTCGTCTGAAGATCTGCGTGAGACACCAGCTATTTTGGATGGAATTTCAGAGTCTGTTCACAGAAAGAAACTGGGAGTGTTTTTTATTGAGTCTGACAATAGGCGGACGGCTTTTGGGCGTGGTTCTACTGGGGGAACAACGCCGGTTAACATCCATGGGAAGCCTATTGCTGATCTCTCAAAGACGGGTGGATGGATTGCCGCCTTCTTTATATTTGGTAATTGAAGTTTCTCTTTATATGACATATAGTGTTATGGTTTGCTAAGTTGTAGAGTTGAGTGTTATACTGTTGTATCCGTGAAGTGTTGCACGGGTTTTGGCAAAAATTAAAGATTTTTGGACATGAGAATCTCATGGTGAACCTGACTCTTTTTCCACCCAGGAAATGAGATGGCAGAACGAATGGCTTATTTTGGCCTCTCAGTTAACATGGTGGCCTTTATGTTCTACGTTATGCATAGACCCTTTTCGAGTGCTTCAAATGCAGTTAACAATTTCCTTGGAATATCTCAAGCATCCTCTGTCCTTGGTGGTTTTCTAGCCGACGCTTATCTTGGTCGATATTGGACAATAGCGATTTTCACCACAATCTACCTTGCGGTGAGATATTGTTATGCAACCCATTGTTATTAACAAATTCCTTCTTCTTTTCATCACTCTTTGGAATCTTGTTTCCTACAGGGTTTGACAGGGATAACTTTATGTGCAACTATGAAAATGTTTGTGCCAAATCAAGATCAGTGTGATCAGCTGTCCCTGGTTTTAGGTAGCTGTGAGCCTGCAAAACCATGGCAGATGCTTTATCTCTATACCGTCCTTTATATAACTGCTTTTGGAGCCGCAGGTATAAGGCCCTGCGTCTCTTCTTTTGGGGCTGATCAGTTTGATGAAAGAAGTAAAGATTACAAGACCCTCCTGGATAGATTTTTCAACTTCTTTTACCTCTCTGTTACTACTGGGGCAATTGTGGCATTCACTTTGGTAGTCTACATTCAGATAGAGCGTGGATGGGGAGCTGCCTTTGGTTCATTAGCCATAGCTATGGGCATATCCAACATGTTATTCTTTGCTGGTACTCCTTTATACAGGCATAGGTTGCCGGGAGGCAGCCCCCTGACTCGAGTTGCTCAGGTCCTGGTTTCTGCATTCAAGAAGCGAAACGTTCCTTTCACTAGAAGCGAGTTCGTAGGCCTTTATGAGCTCCCTGGCAGACACTCTGCTATAAAGGGTAGTGGAAAGATACCTCACACTGATGATTTCAGGTATAGGGGGCTCTTATTCATTCTATTGCCATTTCTCAGTTAGGTAGATAAATTTCAGATCAAATTGATTTATGTTCCTCACAATCAATCACTACTACTCAGTAAGCAGCTTGATTCGTGACTCTGATTATCAAGTTTTGTGGTGTTGCAGGGGCTTGGACAAGGCAGCTCTCCAACTGAAGGAAGATGGAAGCAATCCAAGTCCCTGGAGGCTTTGCACAGTGACTCAAGTTGAGGAAGTGAAGATACTCATTAAACTTATACCTGTACCAGCTTGCACGATAATGCTCAATGCTGTATTGATAGAATTTTTAACTCTCTCGATACAGCAGGCATATACTTTGAATACCCGCATCGGTAAACTGAAACTCCCAGTAACATGCATGCCTGTATTCCCTGGCCTCAGCATATTTCTTATACTGTGTCTCTATTACTCTGTATTTGTTCCTCTATCCCGACGTATCACTGGTCATCCTCATGGTGCTTCTCAGCTTCAGAGAGTAGGCATTGGCCTGTTCATTTCGATCTTATCTGTGGCGTGGGCTGGGGGTTTTGAGAGGTTTCGAAGAGCCTACGCCATAAGACATGGGTACGAATTTAGTTTCCTAACTCCTATGCCGGATCTAAGTGCGTACTGGTTGCTGATCCAATACTGCCTGATTGGTATAGCTGAAGTATTTTCCTTAGTAGGCCTACTGGAATTCCTTTATGAGGAAGCTCCAGATGCAATGAAGAGCATAGGCTCTGCATATGCTGCTCTAGCTGGTGGCTTGGGTTGTTTCGTTGCCAGTATAATAAACAGTATCATCAAATCTATAACAAGGAACCCAGAGAATAGGCAGCAGTCGTGGCTATCTCAGAATATAAACACCGGAAAATTTGATTACTTTTACTGGCTGCTTACAGTTCTTTCTGTAATTAATTTCTGCATATTCCTGTACTCAGCGAATAGGTACAAGTACAGGACAGAGCAGGCTTTGGAGGTTAGGGAAACCAAACAGAAGATCCCAGCTGAGAATAGCTAAATAGAAAACAAGTCTTTGGCTGCACACGTGTTAATTTCCCTTTATTTGATAATCCTCCTCTGTAATGTTTTCTAGTTCGATGACGGGGTCGTTTTTGCAATGGAGCAAATGCCCTAAAAACACAAGTTCCACAGTTCTATTCTGCTTCAAGTTTCTGATCCTTATCAATTGTATATGATACAGCATGAATGATCTGGTACTTAAGCTGTTTCTTCAAAATTATAATGTCTTAACGATCAGGGAAAAAATATACTCGAATTCCTGATCTGATACGCAATGAAGAGTCTCAGAATTAAATACCAAGTCGGAACTGATGGCGCCATTTGCTTATCTTTACCAAGGTTGGTTGGATGCATGGGCCTTTCAGGGGTGTCAGCCCGGCGCCAGCTGTGCAGGCTGCTGTACCCAGCTTCTCCAACTCTTAAATGATGGTGCCTTACGACCCATCCTACCAATTGCAGTTGGACAAAGTCAAAAGTATTGTCCAATTTCTCGGTCCTATGTTGTAAAGACACAGCATTGAAAGATGTTATCGAGGTGGTTGGAGGTCACATTTTCCTTCCAAGTTGCTACTAAATACGCTACATTGAAGTCCTATACTATCACAAATGCCCTGGATTATTATCAAGGTGGTTGGAGGTCATATTTTCCTTCCAAGTTGCTACTAAATATGCTAAATTGAAGTCCTCCACTATCACAAATGCCTTGGATTAAGTAATCCAAACTTATGCACAAGTGGATGAAAAAGGGACCACTATAGTAGGTCGTATTACGCATATATTTAATGGGTAGACCACTGAGATACTCATCATGGAAATAACAGCTTCCTCAGATTCCAGATGAAATGAGCTGCACAATTATTGGAGGTAATTCGAAAAGAACACTGAAAATACGAATTTTGGATCTCCTAATCTGATATTATGTTAAAAGAACCACCTGACTTGATAGATAACAACCCAACCAGCACATATCTAATTGAACACATTGATTTATATGCACCAAACCTCTGGAAAGAACACATGTAGAATGTTTCAAAGTCTTCAAATTATCCTTGTAATTCAATCAGTTTAACACTAAAGAAAACACGGAGCCCATACCATTGATCTGGTCTGTAAACATCCACTTAGCAACTGGATATTCTGGCATGGAAGGGAAGGGAAGGGAAGGGAAGGGAAACTCTTGGAACAATGAAGTTTTATGAACATAATCCTATCTGAGACAGGTATTCAAATTTAAAACTTGCAACAGTAATGATTTACAACCACAGAATTAGTAACTTGCAGCATAGTGCTTAGACATAGAAGAAATAGTTACGTCTTACATCCTATCCTACGACCAAAAAAATATAGTGTGCTTATGAACTATATTTTGACATGGCCTGGACTTGCAAAAATCATCCATACTCTTCATGTGAAAGTGAACATAAATGACTGCCATCAGAAGAATATGAGCAGGTTTAATTTCTTTATTTTATTCCATAACTAATTCTCATCCTTCTTGTACCATCAGCATATTTAGCATGGGCAATTTCATCAACTGAGGCACAAATTGCAGCTGGTATTGATTGTTACGTGTCATTGGGTTGATTCCATGACAATTATGTTTACAAGCAGTTAACTTCACACAAATTATTAGTTTTTTTACATAAAAAGAAACATCATGAACATTTAAGTATGAGTACGAAGAAATAACCAGGCAGTACAACTAATGACATAAAGAACAATCGCTTCTATACATGTCATGCCTCTTTAATAAAATATAAGAAAGCTTTACGTATACTGATATTACCGGCAGCTCTATATGTATTTGCTCCATTGCATTGAAATCAGATGTAATAGACTTAAGGACTTTCACAGAACTCCATCTCCTGAACCACAAAAAAAATGAAACTTAAGATCACATGCACCCAAAAACAATCTGGAAAAAAAATATCTGGTCATAAATTATCGATCCAAGGAAAGGGAGTGGCTAAACAAAGTGTTTGGAAAGTAGGTAGTCAACATAACACTGGTATGTTTAAATAACTTCTGTTTCCTATTTCTCACGTCAATGGGCAAAACTAATCAAAAATCTTAGTAATTAATCTGGATCACAAGATTACAAAATTTACCCTTAACACTCAATGGGCTGAACTACAGAGACTGCAGAATATCTGCATTTTAGATTGAGTCATTTGGAACATACCTTGCCACATATTGGACAACTTTCACTCCTTTCCAACCATTCATAAATACAACCAAGATGAAAATGGTGTGAGCACCGCGTAGTGATTTTTGGATTTTCAGGGGTATATTCTGTAGGAAATTAATACTCATGAATGTAAGCATAACTTAAAATTACTTAAAAATTTCATTTTTCAATACCACTGCTGGTTAGTAAATTCTTACCATACGCTGAAAAAAAACAAGCATACCAGTACAACTACAAAACACAGTTCTTTCTTCTTTATAAGGATGAATATGCTAAATTACCATCAAGACAAGTGGGGCAGACATCTTCATCTTCAGATGAAGACTGCATGTAAGTAGGTCCATATGCAACTTTTGTAGCCAAAGTCCTCTCTGATGACTCAGGATGGCCAATCTTAGAGTCTTCTTCTGAATCAATTCCATTTCGTTTCTTCCCAATACCCAATGATTCTACACCAGAACTGCTCATATTTCTTCTCAGTGGTTGTGTTTCTTCTTGAAAATGAGTCACAGACTTATCACGCCTAGAGACCAAGCCATCACGCTGTAAGCGAGAGTACCTCTGCTCAGTATCATAAGGGGCTGGCCTAGACATTGAAACATGAGTTTCATTGACTGAATTATCTGGCACTGCAGTAGCAATTGCTGTTGATGACAAAGAAGCTCCTTGGATCTGGGATGATACAGGCAGCCCTTCCAATCTATGAAACATTGCACCATACTGCAAATGCAAGAAGAAATGGCAAATTCAGAAGTTATTTTGTCAAAACTAAACTCATGTATACCTTCGGTTATATGACATTGCGAAAGCAACATAACGAATGCATTTGCCTTTAAAGGAAAACAAAGTACATAAACAATCTTTCTATCACTAATTTGGCATCTAAAGAAGTTCTGAATTTCAGAGAAATTCTGACTAGAGTATGTATAAACTCTATAAATTTCTTTCTTGGACTATCATTCTACACACCACGAGTGGAGTTTTAAAACTCTACAAGGGGGTTTAGAATATTACGACATGTCTTTTCATTTATCATATAAAATTATTGTTGTTTAAATATACCTTAATGGGGTATGTAGCAACCCTCTAACCCTGCTTGTGGAGTTTAAAACTTCACTGGCAGTGTATAGCATAAAAATTTTTTCTTTCCTAACTACTTTAATTTCATGCAAATTGAGGCTCAGAGAAGCTGGCAAAAGTGGCACTGATATATGCTCCATGCCTTACCTTCAGAGTTTACAAAATTACAGGAATGAATCGGCAGCATAAAAATGAAAGTAAACTGATAAGAATAATTCCTTTTCTGCAGATAACCACAAGATAATAGAGACATACCCCAGTGAATAGCTGGTAGAAGAAGAATCTTAGGCAGATGCAGTGCCTATATATTGAATTGCTAGGATAAGCATATTCTTCATACTCATCACCACATGGACAGCAGCAAAAAGCACCCATTTATGCTTGCAATGTATGTATTTCTAAGTACTCAAATCTGGAAGAGCTCTTGAAGCTTGCTGGGAAAATTTTTATACATATATATAAAATGTTAAGCTTCCAAATGCAAGACAAAACCAATGGAATTGAGAACAAAGACAATTATGAACATGAGTCAGGAAATTTTTTTACAACAATGTAGTGACAGCAAAGTAAATTTGACAACATAAATGGAAGAAATAAGGACCTGGCTAATTCTTTTGTCACCAAAGCCGCCCAGTTCTTCGGTGTTTTGACTGAATCCCGAAGTTCAAATTTTCTGAGAAAAAGAAACCTGATTCATGATAATGACCAACCAAAAAAAAAGTAGGCTAACGTTAAGCAGCAGGAAAAAGACAAGATCCCTCCTTCACTAGGAGCTCGATGGATGCACTGCAATTGGGTTTTTTCGTAATAAAGGAATCCTAAAAATGCTCCAATTTCTTTTGCCATAACTGTAGAAGTTTCTCTTCAACGATGAGTTGCCTCACAATATATAATTTTACAGGTTAAAGCAAACACATTGGACATTGCTTTTCCTTCATATGCAAATTAAAAAAAAAAAAACAAAAGAAAGAAGCAAAAGTTCACAGCAAAGATTTCCCTTTTTTCTTGTAATGACCAACAGTACGGACAGTGGAAAATTTTTGCATAAAAATGCTGATAAAACAGCTCAAACAATCAGCATTGATCCTTTTTTATTATAGAAATAAAATGCCACGAAGGAATTACAATCTCCTGCAATAAAATTAACTCATTCCTTGAACCTTCCAAGAAATTTGCAAGTTCAGAGTCAACAACTGTACTTAACAGCAAGCCAAAAAAAAGGGGCAATTCACAAGCTTATTTTCTAAACTAATAAGCAGCAAAGTAAAGCTAATTCAGTAACCATTTTCAACAGAAACATTTAAAAAGAAAAAAAAAAAGGAAATTCAGAATGTAACAAAATAAAACTTACTCATCATCCACTATAAGACCAACATTTTCACGATCGCAGCCGGAAATCTAGGGTTCCTGTAAGACGAAACAAAGAGAGAGAGAACAGGGGAAGTTTGTGTTTTTAATAGATCCTAGGAGAAGCTACGTGCGCCTCGGGCGGAAGACAAAGATAAAAAGGATTTTTCGTTGTTAGGCGAAAACCGCGGAGAGGGAAAGCGGAGCTTTTAATTGCAGAGTTGACGGATGGGAGCAAATGCAATGAAATGGATTTGGTGAGTGAAGGCTCATCATTGTTGGGATGGGATGGGATAATAGTGTTAAGCCTGTCCAGTAAGTCTATTATTAGTATGTTTTTTATTCCTGTGAATCATGATTAATTTTTGGATTTGGGTTAATTGCCGACAGCAAGTGCCCTGTTGTTTTTTAATGAATTAAATTAATCTTTGAGTAAAATAGCCCCAAAAATTAGGATAGAAAAGGAGGAAGGGGGGCCAAAGACCCCTTGAATTTTATGCTTCAGTGGAGTGGGTCATGTTGTAGGTGCAAAACCTTAAAATAATTTTTTATTTTTTATTTTAAAAAAAAAAAAGGTAATAAAACGGGGTACATATATAAAAGGACATTAAATTATTTTGGCTGTTGGGGGTTTTGTGTTTGAGTATCCTTGCTTCTGCCAGCAAATTTTACAAATTAATGTCACACACTCTCTTTGCCCACTTGTATTATCAATAACTTGCCCATTTGGTCATCAGAAACTCGTAAATCTTTTTCCTTTTTCAAATTGACACAAGTGATACTTATTTCTGGTGAGCTAGCTACTAAGGTGACCCCCGTGTGCCAGCCCTTTTTTGTGTTATGTGGACAATTTCAATTCAATACCGTGTGGGCCTAAACAGATATTGTTCAACTTTCAAGGGATTAAGGTGACTTACTAGAATTGAGTCTTAATTTGCCTCTCACGGTCTTGCCGTAGGGAAAAAACCAAAAGACTTGGTAAAAAGGAAAATCAGAAAGCGAAACGTCAAGAGAGTAACAGTATTCAGTGACGACATGCCAATAGAAGGTAGAGGGATTGCTCATCACTCAAGAGTCTGAAACTCAAACCGGATCTTAAAGATGCATTTAGAGGAAACAATTAGAGAGAAGCGTGGAATGATACTTTCAGACCATTAGGTAGCAATAAAAAGCATAATAGGAGTTCCAAAACTTTATTATCACAAACATCTTCATGAAAATTCAGAGCACAGCAGAACCTTTGAGAACCCCATCCACCATTGTTTCCACGGGAATGCTGCTGAGCGAATCGTTCTTGTCAAAGCAGTAAACGGGGGCTTGCCACTTAGCATCCTCAAGAGCTGCTCCTACTTCAAATGTCATCACATGCGCAGTCCTCCCTACAGTATTAGTATTTTTTTTTTTTTTTTTTACATTTATCAACCCAAATTGATGGATAGATTATGAGGAACAGATTATTAACAACAGGTGAAACAGTTAATTTAATTGCAGAACGAAATCCATCATAAAACTAGTAGTTAGTAGTTACCGGTGTAGAAGACCCAGTGAACAGGCCTCTTGGTGATAACATCCTCATAGTACCAGATAAAGTCCACCTTCTCCCACACATTGCAGAGGAATCCATCCACGTGCTGCTGACCCAGATACTTAGCTCCATCTAGCCAGTTGGGCCGTAGAATCCCAACCTCAAGCTGGGCACTACTGCACTCTTTGGAGGAATCAAGGGTGTAAAGAAAAGAAGTGCCGTTGTTCCATTCAAGGTCATAGAGGACATTACCAAGCTGGTGCTGAATGATGTTGAAGTTTCTTCCGTTGGGCCAGTCGTACCAGAGGTCGATCACCTGTAGGATGCCGCTGTAGTTCATGACCAGGATGGAGTGGAATTGGTGGGGCCATGGGGTTGGGATTGGGTCTTGCTCCCGTGTGGATTTGCAGAATCGTGAACAAGTGAAGATGAGAAAGAGGAAGAGGGTAACCCTGGGTGTGGGTTTGTCAGAGAGGCCATCTTTGTTGCTTTTGCTTCTCAGGAGGACGCGTGGGATGCGTGGTGATTAGTAATGCTAAAATCATTCAGCCTTCCGTGCAAAGGCGAGTGACTGTTCTTTTGAAGCGTGACGGACCACTGAGGTCTTGTACACGTTCTATTTTCATTGGCCCTTGTCCTTTGATTGCACAATAAGCCTGTGAATTACAGCTGAGAAGCTAATCATGTTCATGGCAACCAAACAGAAGTCACAAGAACTCATTAGTAATTAGGATGCTGAAAACCTATGCAGGAAAATAAAGGAGACCATCTTCAAGACCTCAACTCTGCTTCACACAAAGAGAGTAAGGGAGCAGTAATATAATATTTTTGTTACAAGGTTAAATCAAGTTACTTTAATGAGTCGATTATTTTCCGCAAAAACTCAAATGTCACCCGAATAATTCTGAAATTCAGGAGCATAGAAAAAGCCCATATGAAGGGAAAGACCACCTGGGTGAAAGCCAACCTGAACTTTAACATCTCACTTGAAAATTGCCAAAACATATTGTACACAACATCTATTTGTCTAAATATATTTCAATCCAGAGATATATTGCTGTCTAGATATTATATACTGGGCCAGGGAATAAATAATTCCTAACAACCCCAAAACCCTTATCTTAATCAAATCCGTTATAATGATGGAAGGCAGATTGAGGGGCAATGTTAGCAGCGGTGTTGAGTCCGTCCGCTTTGTGTAACTCCACACAAACCGGTTGAACAGGATGTGGCTGGGAATGTAAAGATCAGGAGGGCTAGATTCTTGACTGCAAAGAACCAGCCAGGACCCCCAATTTCGATGCCCCCACCTGCATTTCCATGCCAGACATCTTCCCATATGCATATAGGGTGGTCAAGACCAAATAGACTGATATGGCTACCGTAACAGGGAAATACCTCTGCTTGTCCCCAAACCCAGCAACAAAATCCGAGTCCTGGTTGAGCAGCAGTAAAATAGGAGCCAGGAAGAATATTGCCTGATTTGATCCACCGGTGATATTAACATTTAGGATCAGGCATATAGCAAAGCACATCACTGTAGCAACATTACCAACTGCAGGCATCCATGCCCCTTCAGCAGCCATCTTTTTAATTGTGAAGGTTGGCACAGCAGTCGCACGGCGTTGTTGCATGAACCTCGTTCGTGGAGGGAAACCCACAGAATTGCTTTGACCAGATTGATTATGTCTAACTGAACCCCGCTCAAGAGTCTTTTCCCATATAAGAGAAGCCAGTTCGTATTTTATTTCCAGAGCTATAAGCATAAAGATTGCAGCATACAGACCAAGAAGAGATGTCCTTGCCCCCTCAACAGCCAGTAGAGTTGTAAGCTTTCTGTCTTCCTCTCCTATTTCCCCAAATTCATTATCTCCAAGGAAGCTTTTAATTCTCACTTGACCTTCTAACAGGTAAGTCACTGGAAATAGAGCCACAAGAAGGGCAAACACCCATGGTAGGAGCTTTGTGCTGGAGGCAGATGGAAAATGGGTGAATATCACAAAAACAGATGCACAAACCATTGTTACAATGATGAGGGCATGAAGGACAGCAGCCTGAAGGAAAAATTCAGCAGATATGTAAACACCAAGAGCTATACCCATTGCAATAGAGTAAAATGCCCTCAACTCTACAATGTACTTAATGGGTATGATGGATGTCACAGCAGCTAAAGTGAGAAGAATTGCTGATATAAGTAGCCAAGAGGGCCAAGTAGGTTTTGATGCCATGAAGCCATATATGGAAATATCATCAGCAGATTGGCGTGCAGCTTTGATTAGGTCAGATCGGTAAGTCCATGATAATGGAATTGGTGGCTGCATTAGGATAAACAGGAGACCTGTTGCCACCACCAGTACAAGGCATCTCTTTGCAGACTGCATAAGCAAGAGAAGGAGAGTGTATAATCAATATGCTAACATTTTACATGAAAAAAGTGTGAAACGTTATTTCCATACATTCGAAGCACAAAACAACCATCATTTCAAATTTATTGTCATGAATCTGCTAAGCTCGACAGCAACCATGTTATCCGGCCCAACAACCATGCGTCAAATAGCTTGATTTCCCTGCTCAGTTATTAATTAGAAGCTTGTTCTTTTAGGGCTTTAGGAGGAGAAGAAGTATTGGAAGCATTACCAAGTTGTTAAACAACTCCTTTTCTGATTAAAATGAAACATGATTGTTTTGATGGACAATTACTTAAAAAGGGATATTTCATCACAAACAATAACTTAAAACGATAGATGGGAAAGAAACAGAAAAGGTATTCATACCATGACATGAGAGAAGTGCAGAGCAACTATAGGTATACAAGCCAATCCTGTCAAAAGAATGCAAAAGCCCAGAAGTAAGCCATCGGATGGAGGTCTACCATTCCACCATTGTAATGCTTCAAAAATTGTTTCACGGCAAAACCAAACTGATAATGCAACCACAGCACCATGTGCATAGCCTTGCCAGACTTTCATCTTTGATGCAGTTCGTGACTTATCCCTTCAAAGTTTAAAAAATGAACAAAAAACAACATCGCTGTCATCTGAATTTTACACACAGAGAGAGAGAGAGAGAGAGAGAGAGAGAGAGTCTACCTGTAAAGAAGCAATGGAGGTGAAATAGCCAATAAAAGGACAGCTGACACCCACACAACAGACTTTGATGTAATAAACAACATAGCCAGCTTCGAGGAATACAGGCAAGTCAAAATCCAAACTGCCTTGGGTCCAATTCGGTTATCCACGGATAGTCTTCGCACAAGTGCAAAGCCAACCAATGTTGTCAGGATGACCATGTAGCTTGGATACATTACATCATCATCCAATCCATAATAGTATATGCTCGAGTAACTGAAAAACCGATTCTCAATATAGCATAGCAGCAATGCATGGCCAATCAAACCAACTTCAGTCAAAAATTGAAGTTTTGACGGAAGAAGGGCTAAACCTGGAACAGCCATGCCTAGGACAACATCCGCAACAATAAGTTTACAAAAGGATTTCAGAGACATGCCTGCCAACCATATATTTAGATCCCAGAAATTATGCAGCACAAACCACATGACCATCAAGCTCCCAAGCACAACAAAGGCAAAATACGATGGAAGGCTCTTCTTTGTAAAGAAACGAGCCAAATAAAAGCCAGCAACTGAAGGGAATGGAATGAACTGCAAAATAATGCACAAATACTACTAAAACTTCCAAACATTTAAATAAAACTCAACATGCAACATTATATGGCACATTTAACCTAATTTAACAGAAAACACAGATAAAACAATAAAAAATTTGGTTGGTCTTGCTTTCACATCACTAAACATGCTAGATGAACCTATGGTTCAAAAAAAAAGGCCCCACAGATACTTGATGAATGATACCAGGTACATTCCAGAGACCAAAGATGTCCTAGGAAGTCAACAATCTTCTTCCTCAATTACATGTTGTTGCCAACAACCCTTGAGAGTCCTCTTTAGGCTTTATCTACATTTGCTGCGTCTCCCAGAAATTTAACAGGCAAGCCAGTTGAGAACATTGTCAAAAGAAGCATAGGCATGATCTACAATGAATAGCTTACTCAACCACCTGACAACCCTAGGCATGAAAAACACTGATACTGCTAATTCTACATGTGGATATTATACAATATGAAATCAAATGTGGCAATCAGTTCCTTTTCATTCTATATGGCTTAGTTAGCAACGCTGTTACACAAACTTTGCACCATAGGTTTGAGGAATCCTGCCTTTTAGCAGCTAGCAACAATGTTAGTAGCTAATTTGCTCTGTAGCTAACCAAATGGGTAAAATCACTACCGTAGATTGACATTCACTGTTGATACTGATGGCTAGTCCCAATTTAGTAGGTTTTTTCTAAATTTGACCAATAGTATTAATTTACATGTGCTTTCACAGAAAACACAAGTATATGCAGAGGATATATATTTTATTTATGCACTATACAAAATTCCTAAAAAATCCAGGCCTACATGGCTTATTTTAGGATCCAACATTGTCAAAGGTTTCATTTTAAGATTCAACTTATTATTTTGTTCAGATTAAGATGTAACCTTTAAACTTTATCCATTTAAGGAAAATCAATGACCAAAGTTAGCAAATACAATTAATAAAACTAATAGTTACTACATGAAGGAAATCTTTATCAAATGCAACTTTGAATCCCTTAATTCTATTGATTGTATCTCTTATCATCAATTTTCATTAATGGATAAAATTGAAAAGGTTGCACACTAATTTGAATGAAATAATAGGTTGAATGCTGAAACAAAAAATTTGGCAAGCATTAAATCCTAAAATAAGCATTTAGCCAAATTCCAGTAGAATGAATTTACTGAGTTTTAACTATATTATCTTCTCATGCAGAGATAAAGTTCTCCAAAACAGTTCCTTGACTTCTACAAGCAAGTGTAAACTCAGTGTAGTAGCTTAAATTTTCAAAAACTATGTAATTTTTCAACTTCGTTCGCTAGTCTATGTACATTTTAGGAGACATACAGAAGGAAACATGGGCCAGTGGGAAAAACAAGGCAAGAAAGATACCCTAGCAATGACAAAGAGACACTGAAATAAAAACACAAAATAATTACCATATCTCATGATTGGGTACAGAACAGTCATCAAGTATATTCATTTCAAATAGGCAAAGAAAGAAACAAACATACCAGTATTGGAAATCCAACCACAATCGCCCCTGCAGCACTGACAACAACAGCCAAACAAGTGAAGGCCAAAGAGCTAAATGCATCGGATATCATACCCAGCGCATAAGCACCAGCTCCAGCAGCCCCTCCAAGCATGGTAGTGGTCACAAGAAGATAATTTATTGGTGGTGGTACCTGAATGTACCTCCCAAACGAAAGAAACACAACTCTAATCTCAAGGCAAATCACAACAACAACCAATGCAATTGCACCATTGACCAACTGTATGCTACGCAGCTGGTGGGCATTTTTGGTGACCCACCACAATGCCCCTCTAGTTGAAGCATATAATTGAAATAAGAAAGGAATAAAGAAAAGAAGAAACAAATCACTGACAGAAGCAGCCGAGGAGAACATCACCGAGTAATGGGAAGCGATATGAAATATGAGAGGAAAAAACAGTAAATTCAAAGTATGGAAACAACTCTCGAGTGGACCAAGAATCAAATTATCATCAGGAACCTCTCCACCGTGGTACTTAACTTCTTGTTTCGTCTTGAAAGAAGACACTCTAGGAATCGTGAAAACCCAATAGAAAACGCAATTGAAAGCCATTAGATAGTAAGAGGCATTGTTCATACCTACGGCGGAGATTGTAGCCCAAGTGAAGATAGAGGAAGCGGCGAAAGGAACGGCGGCAAAGAGGAGCCGCTCCAAAGCCAGGACAATCGAAGGGTTTTCGATTTGGATCCACTTGAACTGAAGCGAAGCCCAGACGCCAATGAGGAAGTTGGTTTGGGCGCAAAGAAAAGCGGCGAGAATAGAGAGAGGAGCGGAATTGAAAGAGTAGTAGAGAGAAGCGCTGAAGAAGAAAGCGATCTGAGCGGCCAGGAGAGAAAACCAAACACCGAAGAAAGCGCCGGATTTGAAGTTGAGCGAATCGATGATGTAAGCGATCATGAGTCCTAGGGTTAGGGTTGCTACGACGGGGGTTCCGCCGAGGTCGAGGAGGAAGGCGGCGCATGGGACGAGAGCAATGGCGAGACGGGCGTTGTGGGCGAAAGAGGAAGGGGAGAATCGGGAGTTCTTGAGAGATCGAGAGGAAGAAGAAGGAGAGGATAAGTTGGAGCTGAAATTGGAGTTAGGATTAGGGTCGGGTGAGGAGAAGGAAGGGGAAGAAGCATTGTTGAAGGAAGAGAAAGAAGGGGCGCTTATCGACGATGAGATGTAGGGTCGGAAGGAGCGGGGTTGGAGCTCCGGCGGCATCATTTTCGCCGGAATTGGAGGGGGAAGATTGAGCGTGGTCTGAGAGAAGGCTGCGTTATGGGCTGACTGAAGAAAATGGAGCGGAAAGGAGAGGGGGAGATCACACCACTTGACGCTTCACAGTGGTTTTTTGTTTTCAGTGGACGGGGGATTTGACGTGTTTAGAGGAATGTGCACCGTTGGATAATGAATTGGTTTCGTACAAGGCTTATGCTCAGCTCTTGGCAAGGCAGCATCCCCGGACCCGGGGCGCGCAATTGTGAATTCTAATCGGACAACATTTTACTTGTTGGTAGACGTACTACACCAAAACAACAAACCCAATCAGCATAGTTTTTTTAAAAAAAAATAATTCAATTTATGTAATTTTAAGTTTTATTTACATAAATTTAGTTTTTTTTTTATCAAAATTCATCAATTCAGCCTCTAATTATTTAATCTCTTAATGTTGAAGGATATGCAAAGAATTGAAACATGAATGCAAAGGAGGGTACAAGTGGACTTAAAAGCAATTAAACATGCTGAAGTGTTTTGGGCATAAATTGAACTGTAGGAATCCGATCAAGGTGAATCTTGAACCAATGGAAAGCCGAGAGGACGAGCTACAACTTTGATTTTCAACACTTGGCCCAAATCAAAAGGAATCATGGTCAAAAATGAAGTTGAAAATAAGGACTGTTGCAGCTCTGCATTAGGCAGTTTGAAGGAGAAAAACAAGGAAACAGAACCTCCAGCGTTACAGTACCAAGTTTTCAGCACTGCAGCGCTGTCCAATGAAGTAAAAATGTGCTAAGAAAGAGGAGGATTTTGGAGAGACCATTTTGGGCAAAAAGAGGTAAGAACAAAAAGGGAAAAAGAAGAGGAATCAAGAGCTGGAGGATTCAAAAGCTGCAACAGACATTTTCTCACTCTAGATTTGATTTTCTCTCTCTAACTCTTTTTGTAGAACAATGTTTTTGTTTGCTAAAATGTGTACTTTCATTTTGAACATGTTGAGCTAAAGTTTTTAATCTAAGATTATGGTGGATGTTATTATGTAGTTGATATACTTTGGATTTTTTCCCTACTTGCTTTTATGAGAATATCAATGTTTATTCAAATTTATACTTATTATCTCATTTGTTGCTTGATCACCAACAAGTTGAATATGAGGTTTTAGATGATGCCTGAGAAGGACAATCTAAAAGGATTCAAATTTGAGTAATGTATGTTCATCTCATATTAAGAAATTAAGTGAGTGATTATTTAATAAGATAGACATATACCTATTAATCATACATAATCACTATAGGTCCTAAACTTAGTGAACTTAGCTTTAGTTAATGTTCTATAGACATATAGATAGTAAATGAAGCTAAGCAATTGTGTGATAACTCGATGGAGTACCGTGCATGCTCAAGAAACCTAGACTAACATTGATTCTCATAAAAAATAGGTAGTGGATTGATCTTATATCCTTACAAAGCAATAACTGAAACCATAGTCCTGGGCTTTAATTATATTGTTTCCTCACTACATATTTAACTTGCAATCCTTAGGTTAAAGTAGACTTTTAGAATAAATTTTATTTCAATTTTAACAACTTGTTCCTCTTGTTGCTTGGATAAAACTTAACTTGTTACAATTTTAGTCATTAATAACAAATAGTAAATCAACTTATCGAGGGATCGACAACTCTCCTTATCATTATATTACTTGTTGCGACTGTGTGCACTTACACTTAATCCTTACTTGTATTTCATATTTAAATTTTGAGCACAATCCATATCAAGCAAAAGATTTATTTATTTAAAAACAAGCAACATAAGGCCATGTTTCGTTGGTAGAATGAAATGGTTATTTTATTTTTATTTTTAAAATAAAATTATATTTAGTTTGATAGATTAGCTATTTTTTGGAATATTTATTTTAAGAAAAGCTTGAATAGTTATGATCAAGTTCTCTTTAATCATGGCCATTTCAAATTGCTGGAAATAAGAAAAAAAATTGATTAAACAGATATATCTTTTTATAATTTAAAAAATTATCTTATAAAAAACACTAAATTTATTTTTCTCTCTCTCTTCCTCACTCCTTCTCTCTAAAGCAGAGAAGACCCAAAATATTTTACTTCATGTTAAAAAAAAAGGAAATAAAAATATTTAAATACTATTTAATATATTAATATTATTTAACTATAATAAATATTATAAAGAATATTATTTAATATTATTATCTGACTATAATAAATGTAATAAAGAATATTATTTAGTATTATTTAAATTTAATGAAGAATATATTTTGTCTTTTAATATTAAATATTATTTAATTATAATAAAAGGTTTAATTATCCTCTAATACTAAATATTATTAAATTATAATAAAAATATATTTGCATATTGATGAAAATATTATTTAATTATAGTAAAAGTTATTTTAATTTTATTACTTAGAATATTTTTATCTTTTAACAAAATAAATTATTTAATTTTAATAAAGAGTATTTTTTTCTTGAATTTTTCTTTTTTTATTGAAAATTTTAAATTTAATAAATAGTATTTTTATCATTTACCCATTGTTCCTTAACTATTTTTAAAATTATTCTTGCCAACCAAACAATAAAATAAGTAATAATAGCAATTTCTATCCTATTCCATTCTAATGAATTAATTTACATAATAATTATTCTTCCTCTATTCTATTTCCTTGGACTGGTTATTCTATTCGTATTTTATTCTTTCCAATGAACCAAGCATGTTGTCATTGGTTTATAAATTTTTTTAAAAGATTGTAGTATTTTTATTGAAAAGAAAATGTAATTCAAATATTAGTTACAATTTTGTTTACCTAGAATTGCTTTTCTTTATAATTTTAGGTGAGCAAAGAGATTCAAGCTTTAAACTTTTAAGCTATTGCGAACATTTAACATGGTTTTTTTTTTGTCATGGAGTGCAAATAAATACAAAAAAAAAAAGAATTTTTCACAATTGTAAAAAATAAAAGAATTTTTATTAGATAAGATATAGTATTCAAATAAACTCTCGAACTTCACTCAAAATGAAAATCAACACTCCATCTTCTATTACATGAAATTAATGTTACAAACGTTTATTCATTTGTAATTATAACTATTAAACTTGAAAATGAGTTATAACGAGACAATAACTCCTTTGTTGGTGATGAAAAATATATTATTTAAATAAAAATATATGAGCTGAACAAAATTTTAAGATTTTTAGTATGGAATTAGAAAAATATATTTAATGGTTTGAAGATTTTTTTATAAGAAATTATTTTAAGATTTTTATTTTGTCAAGTTAAAAATGAAAAATATATTTTTGGCCTATCTCATGAGATGGGCGTGGGATATTTTTTGTTGATGGCTCAAATATATATATATATATATATATATATATATATGATCTCATGGGTTTCTTAATGGCTTAAATCTTGTCCGCCATTAACAATCACAAAAGATAACAAGGAGGAGTCAAATTTTGTATTTCTTTACTAGTTACGATAAGATCAATTATTGCTTCATGTCATTGTTACTTTAGTTTCAAAGCTCTTAATCCCTTTATCGTCTCATCCAAAACTTCTTTTGAGGCTTGGCAAAAACTTTCATGACTTTATTCTAATTGCTCTTAATCCAAAGAAAAGACATTGAAGGATAAGGTTCACGCTCCAAGGGACAACAAATTTGTTATAGAATATATGCAAAATCTCAAAACTATTACAAATGAACTTGCATTAATTGGGTTGTCGATATCTAATGATGATCTATCCTTCATGTGCTAAATGGTGTAGGTTCAAAGCATCGCCAAATCTCTACTATTGTTTAGGCTCATGAAACCACTATCTCCTTTGAAGACCTTTTTAATAAGCTTATAGAATATGAAAATTATCTTTAAACAAGAGGAAAATTGTTTTGCATTCATTACTACAAATGTTGCATTTTATTCTTATAATTCAAATAAAAAAGGACTTTCTAGTGTTAAAAATTGCTATCAACAAAGGCAAAATAATTGCAACAAAGGTAACATCAAAGCTCTATTCCAAACTCAACTTTAGTATCATCAGATAGGTAACTATTCATACTTTTACAAGCGCAATAAAAAGAACAATTCTTGGTAGCAGCAATTGTTTTGCTCATTGCAGCAACAATCACAGCCCTTCAAATTCTTCAGTCAATAATTATGTAATCAATTTGGGCATGTTGCTAAAAGGTATTCTTGATTTTAAGTCTTGCACTCAAAAGATCTTATAATGGTAAATTTTACTACTGCTCTTCAAATTCAATCATTTAAGTGGTTAGTTAACACAAGTGCATCCCATCATGTTATGAGTGACTTGAATAATCTTTAAATTTAGCCAGACTATAATGGTACTAATGAAATTGTTATTACAGAAGGTTTAGGTTTGACAATTACCTATATAGGAATCACCACTTTACATACTTTATCAAGAGATTTTTCTTTTTCTAGTGTATTATGTGTTCTTTCAATTCATAAAAATCTATATTGTAAATTTTGTAAAACTAATAGCACCTTTATTGAATTTTTACCTCATTGTTTTCTTGTAAAAAACTTACACACAAGAGCATTACTTGTCAAAAGCTTGAACAAGCAAAGGGTGTATAAATGGCCACAATCAATTGCAATCTCTACGTTTATGTTGCAACCCATGGCTCAGATTCGTGTTAAAACTTCTCAAGTAACTTGGCACAATCACTTAGAACATCTATCTTCTCATATATTAGATTTTATACTTAAATCATGTTCTTTACCTTTTGACATCCACTTACCTAAATCCTTTATCTAAAATTCTTATGCTTGTAATAAGAGCCATAGGCTCCTTTTCAATGATTTGTTTCTAACTAGTAAACAACTTCTTGAATTAATTTATTCTGATGTTTGTGGATCAACACTAATCCTTTCATCTGATAGTTTTCGATATTTATAAGTTTTGTCAATCATTTCACTTATTATACATAATTATTTCCTATGCAATGCAAGTCTCATTCATCTACTATGTTCTTGAATTTCAAAAATGTTGTTGAAAAGTTCTATAACACTTCAATTGTATCTATTTATTCAAATGGCGAAAGTGAATATACAAAATTACTTTCGATTTTCCACACTTTTGGTATCTCACATCTTTAAACTTTTTCTCACACCCCCTAACATAATGGAAAGGTTCAGAGAAAACAATATCACATTGTTGAGACATGGCTTGCACTTCTTCACCATGCTTCAATGCCTTTATCATTTTGGATATTTGCCTTTAAAACTATCATGCACTTAATTAATCACCTTCCTATTCTAGTTTTGAATTTGGTTTCTCTTTATCAAGCTTTATTTGGTAAATCACCTAATGAAAATAAGCTTCACACCTTTGATTGCTCATGTTATCCTCGAATATGTCTTTATAATACAAACAAAATGCAATCAAAGTCAATAGAGTGTTTTTGTTAGGTATTCCTACATCAAAGTGTTTATCTTTATTATAATCATGTCTCTTATAAGACTTATGTATCTCGACATATTATTTTTTTATGAAAACAGGTTTCCTTATAAGTACTTGAATAATACTCCTTCACGTGTTTAACCATCCAATACTAGTTCATAAGTATCTATTACCACGTCTCCTCCCAAATTTTTTGTGCCATTTACAAGTTCAAGCTTCTAATTTTTCTTTAAGTTTTGCACAAGACCAGGTATGCATGTCATCCATAGATTTTTTTTTTTTTGCTTCGATTTCTAATGATTCTGCCTTGATAGGTGCAACTCCACTTGTGATCTCTACTTCTTCATTAGATCTTATCTTTTCTCTTTTATTTCACCTGAAATATCACATGCATCTACTCTTTCACCCTTGTAGTCTACTTCCACTACCACTTTTACTTGAAGTCATCCCATGACAACAAGATCCCAAAATAATAATTTTAAACTAAATCCAAAACATGCTAACCTTACCCCTAAGCATCCAATTTCACCATTACTTGAACCATCTTCCATGTCTCAGGCTCTACAAGATCCTAATTATCACAAAGTAATGTCTTACAAGTTTGATGCTCTTGTTTGGAATGGCACTTGGGAATTAGTATCTTATCATTGCAACCAAAACATTATTGATTGCAAATGGGTGTTTTGCATCAAAAGGCACCTTGATGGTAGTATTGAACGGTATAAAGCTTGCTTAGTTGCTAAAGGGTTTCACCAACGATCTAGAGTGGACTTCATTAAGACTTGCATTTTTATTTTTTAAGCTTGTAACAATTTGAATTGTCTTTTTCATTACTTTATCTCAAGGATAGTAACTTCAATAAATAGATGTAAATATTGCTTTTTTTTTTTGCATGAGACATTATTTGAGGATGTTTTCATGACCTAGCCTCTTGGTTTTATCAACTACACTTATCTTGCATATGTGTGCAAGCTGTGCAAAGCACTTAATGGCTTAAAGCAAGCAGCTTAAGAATGACACAAAACTCTAAGGTTTTTTTTTTAATCTTCTTTCACTTTATTCATTCCAAATCTAATGCTTTCTTATTTATATATTTGGATGGTACCACCATTGTTTATTTTTTAGTTTATGTTAATGACATTGTTCTAACCAACATCAGCAACTTATTTACTGATGAAGTTGTCAAAGTTATCTCACAATAGTTTTTGTCAAAGATCTTGCGTTATTACAATACTTCCATGGAGTTGAAGTATTACCTACAATTACTTGTCTACTTTTGTCTCAGTAGAAATATATCCATGACATATTTGATCACTTTCATATGAATGATGAAAAGGAGTCTCTAAACTTATGGCTAGAATGTGTGTTTTGTCTTCTCATGATTATACAAGTACTGCTGACGTCACAAAGTATAGACAATTGTTGTGTGCTTTCCACTATTTGTGTTTTACCTAGCCTGATATTACTTTCAATATTAAAAAACTATCCCAATTCATGCATGCATTCCCCAACTGAGCAACATTAGAGTGCTGTTTAACAACTTTGTGTTTTTTAAAAGGTATTATATCCTATGACCTATATCTTACTCACAACTCATTTTTTTTGTTGCACAGATTTTCAAATGTTGATTGGGTTTTTAATGTTAATGACCGCAAGTCTACTTCAAGATATCTTATTTATCTTGGCTCATCACTTGTCTCTTAGAGTTCCCATAAACAAAAGTCAATTGTTTATTCTTCTAATGAAGTAGAATGTCAAGTTGTTACTTCTGCTACGGCTGAAATAAGTTGGCTAACCTTTTTGTCATCAAAACTAGGTCTAAAGGCTTCATTTTTTTCCATTCTATACTATGACAATGTTGGGACTACATATATTTTGTGTGAATCTTGTATTCCATTAAAAAAATGAAACATATTGTAATTGATTTTCACTTCTTCCGAAATAAAGTTGTAACAGGAGAACTTAAAGTTTCACACATTCCACTCATGATTAGTTGGCTAATGTTTTAACCAAACTTGTTTCTCATTATTCCTTTTGTCTGTTATGTTCTAAGCTTTGTGTTTGCAAATGGCATCACTGGCTTGAGGGGGAATGTAAAGAATAAGGTTGTTAAACGTAAAACTCAATCAAATATTTCCAACAGAACTACACTTGAATAAAATTATTCACATTTCAAATTTTAATAGATTTGATCTTGTAATCTAGTTATCTAATAGAGGTGTATAAATCTAATATCTCTAGTGTACAAACTATTTGTTGAAATATATATATATATATATATATATCATTCTTTTCTTTACCTAAAAGAGAAAAAAAGGTCGGGTTAGGGTTGGGATAATTTGGAAAAAAAAGATATAACTTTCCCTTTGCGAAAGGAAAGTTACTTTTTTTCCATGACCAATAGGAATATATTCCCATGAGTTTTATTTTTTTTAGATGGAATGTAAGGATGCCTTTACATTTAATTAAAATGTAAGGAAAGTGCACAATATACAGCATATCAAATGTCATCTAAAGGTAATCACATTACAACAAAAAAAAAAAGCATAATCTTTCTTTACAACTTGCTTGATAAAGTAAAACAAAAAATTGATTTGCCATTTTTGTTCTAATGGAGGGTTTTCTTTCTTCTTCTTCTTACATTCTTGTTTTCTTTCTTTTTTATCTTTTATTCAACTTCCTTTCTTTTTTGAAAACAACTCCAAATTCTTTTAAACCCTTGAATTCTAGGGTTTTTATTTGTTTTCTTTTCTCAAAATTTGAAGCAAAGTTTTATTTTCTATTAGCTATAATGTGGGGTTCTTATGAGTTAATGAAGGCAAAACAAGTTTAACCTAGTTACATGTCTATGATATGTCGATAGGGGTTGAACCAAATGCTCAGATGTTTTACATGTGGTGTTATGACTAGATCTGAACATAAGAACAATGGTGAGCTACTTTAAGGTATCCAATAAGTAGGAAATAAAATATATATCATTTTTGCAACACCTCACTACCTAGTTAGATGAAAAAAACCCAATGTGTAATATACTCTTTCCCATAACTTCTCATATAGAATTTCTTTTTATAAATTTCTGGGTAATTAATAAGAAACCACCAATATCAATGCATTAAGGAGAAATTGACGTGTTTTTAGGAAGAATAGCTAGATTTATTGAAAAGATGATATCATATAAAAATTTATAGTAGAAAAAACATAGAGGTATATTATATTTGCATTTTCATATGTTAGGATAATTTCAAAATTAACATCATATTTTCAGTAAAATGCTTGTAAACTAAACACTATAATATTGTTTTTTAGTAATTTAGTTATCATTTTTCGATATATATCAAATGTTGCAATATTATATTTCTAATAATCACATTCCTTAACAATAACATTTACATTCCTTATAATCACATTACACTGTAAGGCACCAAGTGCCACTTAATAAAAGTCTCTCTCACATGCACCTCTACTGTATAGTCAACTAGTATCTATTAGTACACTACACCAAGAGAATCTCTTTCTCTTATAAATAGGTGTCCATCGTACCCACCTGATACCCGCATTCATACTTGTTTAAGTTCTCTCCTATAAACATATTATCTCTAAGATTCTTGTCTGTAGATTTCTTACATAATGCTCAAAAAAATCGTTAAACTATTTTAAAAAATTCAAATAAGTTTTTATTTTCTTATTGCTTTTAATCAAATCTTTATATTTTTGTTTTGAATTAAATAAGTATTTATGACTAATGATCGATTAATTGTAATTAATCAAAATATCTATTGTCATTCGATGTCCACATGACGTTGATATGATGTTGATATGGAGAGTGAAAAATACGATATAATTATGTCATTACGTGTTATCAATATGTCACATTAAGATTTTTTATAATATGTCAACATGCCACATTAGTGCCACGTTAATACCACTTGATGTATAATGATAAGTGATATTTTGGTCAAATCAACTATTAATTATAAAAGCCTATTTAACTCAAAATAAAAATACAAAAGTTTGATTAAATATAATAAAAATATAAAAATTTATTTAATCTTTTAAAAATAATTTGAATTTTTTTTAAAATATTATGTTTAAAATTTTTTCTTTTAAGGATGCAAATGTCTTAACGTTCTAAGGCCTCTCCTTACCATTGAGATAAAGCCTTTTTGACGAGATAAAAGATTGTTTGTTAAGAACTGATTTTTTCGGGGTTAATTGAGACCCATAAATATTTCTTTGTAGACGAATATCCTTGGGCTATGGGCCTAATATGAATCAATGGGCCCATAAATACTGAGCCATGAAGTCAGGGATGAAGACCAACTTAAATCTCCAAACACCAAATTGGGCTGTAAATTTAACCAACAACATCTTCTACAAGAATGGAGTAGTTTTGGGGTTCTGGTATGGTAAATATAAGATAAACCATCCAAGGAACTTTATCTTATTTGTATTATTTATTTTGTGAATAAACTCAGCATCAAAAAATAAGGTTAAAATCTCAATTTTACTGTGCGATTAGAACCATATATTTCCAGCATACAAAAATTGATGAAGAATATTGCAACACATAATTTCATGGTTAAGTAAAGAATATTTCAATTTTGTCCTTCTATTTTATGCACAGTCCATCTCCATCACCCACCGTCCCACGGCCACAGGGTTTGTGTGTGTTTTATGGCCCGCAGGGAACAGGCTCTTAACAACTCTCTTAAAATCTGAGGTCCACTGGCCAACATTACAAGGCCCAACTTTATAAACATGACATTTGACAGGCCTCCTAATAGGAGGTAGCCTTTTATCATTATTAAACTTTAACTAATTAACTTTTTTTTTTTTTTCTGATCGGAAATGAATTAAGACTGATGAAGGGGAAGCTCTATTATCATTATTGCTTAAGAGGAGCTACACTAGCACGTGGAAAACTGTGTATCTATATCTGTTCTAATGAAAACTTGTGTGAACAGAGATCATCCATTTGGGAATGCAATTTTCTTATAAATCTTTGGCAATGATTTATTCTTATCCCTGTAGCATTAGAAGAGTGACTGGTGAGCAGCGGTTGTTATGTTCTTAGAGTTAGCAGCATTTTTGTACTCTTTCTGCTTCGGTAATAAATTAGTTGTTGCTAAGCCTAAAACTTGCAGAGTGTAGTGGCTTTGTCCACTCTTCTCTAAGCCAAAGAAACCTATTTAAATCCAAGTAACTGTTCAAAAACCAGCAACGTGACGATCTTTAGGTGCCCCAGTTGATATTCGGGTTCGAGTGTCCACAAATGCCAGATAAAATGACAAACCCAACTTGACTTGAGGAGTGAATTATGGAACAGGGGAACACGGATGCTTATCAGAGTCTTGTTGTGGAACAGAGGAACTCAATAGGTATGGAATTAATCACCTCCCAAGTGTGCAAGCATGTTTACGGTATGGAAAATGGGAAAGTAACAAATCTGTAATCGTGACTCGTTTACCCTATTGCCTGATTGGTGAGTGTCACGCACACTCTGTACGGGATGGTAGATGTTGGCAGTGCTCAGTCACTAAACTGAGATTGGGAAGAGCACGAATGACCCACCCCTCGTAGTCCTTTCCCTTTCACCCCAATGGCGCCAGGGACATGGCCTTATCCCTCATTAACGCAAGGGAAAGCTTCCAATCTTATTCTATTTTGCTTTGCATGCTGCAAAGAACTGGGGTTGCAGGCCCATCAAAAAGGACGCACAACCCTCCGGTATTTGAGTCAAAGACAGCTACAGAGCTTGTCTTTTTCTCCAAAACGTCTCCAACATGAGTCCAACACACGTGTGCTTGGTCTTTGCATCCCTTTGCTAACTGCCAATTGCCAACCTCATTCACTATATATCGGCCTCAGACACATCCCGATTGATTGCACTTTAGACATTGATTGCACCACTCTGCTTTCTCTCTCTCTCTCTCTCTCCCCCTTTGCCTCTCTTTAATTTTGATGAACTTTTCAATATCCACACGCTGATTAAGTATGGAATTAAAATAGGATTGTTGTATCAAAGCCATATTAGCCTGATGCTTAGACTTGTAAATCAGGTGATAACGTTTTCTTTTTCCTTTTAAGGAAGGTTGAGATCTTGAATTTGAATTTAATTTTCACTTGAGATGATGGAAATTATTCTCTCTTATTGTATAATTTAGCTAACGATTCAGAAATTATGTTGGATGCAATTACCATAACCATTTCTTTTTAAAAAAAATTTGTGCCTTTGATTGCTAAAAGGAAATGCAGGTTCACTGGTGCCTATTGTGCAACTGAAACATAATGAAAGGAGAGCGGGGGAAGCGGATGAGGAGAGTACGCAACCCCATCTGATGGGGTAGAACTGGTGGTGGTTAAGGCCACATGTTTCCCATAAATGCACGAGACAAGCCCCAAGAGCCTGCGCATGCACACTCCTTCATTTTGCTTGTACAGTTTTTTATGTCTCCTTGGGTTGTTTTCATTGTCCCCTCGCCTTGTCCATGGTTCATGGATCTCCGCCTAACTTCCCTCGTAGTCGTGGCTGCATGTTAGCCTTTGCCTGCATTGCTACAAATCGGTTACATCTTAAAAGATAATAACAGCAATATGTCGACGACATTTCTGACTTACCTCTCCGCTGTAAAAGTTGTCGCAGCTGGAATCATACCTGACCTGAGTAGTTTGTTTATGCCATGGCGACCCAATAGATGGCCCCTGCAAACCATTTAATAAGCGAAAAGATATTAACAGGATTGAATGAGCTCTGTGGGTGTCCATAAAGTTTTAGCATGCATGGCACCGGCAGGGCACAGCCTGGGAAAGCACCATGATTGATCAGTTTCATGGATGTCCATTATTTTCTCTACTTGGTTATATCTCCTCTTTCTCATCTTACAGCTATATATATTAGAATGATGGGTTATTAAGGTGATCCATATTCTTGAGTGTCTGCTGCGTAATTTTATTAAATAACAGAAAAAGCCATCATGGCATCTGCAATTATGGGAAGTCAATCTCATAAGAAATGGACCTTTTTAGATGTAGCGGAAATACAGACAAAAAGGAAAACCACTTGTGTCAGCTACATGAAGTGAACTCGAACGAGGCATCCTACATAATTGTAATTCATTTCCCTGTTGCTTGTACCTCGTATATTTTGCCTTCAGAGTTCTGCCCCTGATCTATAGTCCCCTCGACCACCATCCTCTTCTTCGTGCACACTACATCTTAATTCATTTTACTCTTCTAGCATAACTATCATATTTTTATCTCCTAGTATAATTTTCCTTGAATTACCCTCCAGAAGATGATAGATTTCGAAAGCGATTGTGAAATGACAGTCCAAAAAGCATAGCTGCGCTTGAGCCTTCTAATTAACGGCTAGAAATGTGATCTCTCCCCTTCCACAAGATCAAACTTGAGGTGCGAAGGTGGATCAATAATGTTTACCACTAATTAATCCTAACATTTCCCTTTCCAAGTCTTCCCCTTTCATCATTTTCCTCAAATGTGCATGTGTCAAACTTCAATTATGGCGGAACAGGGAAGCATTTTATTATGGTTTATACTTAACTCATCCTTGTAGCATGCACGCATTATAAGAGAAATTATCTTTGATTTTGGACAAGACAGAGAGGATTCTGGCAGTCGTACAAATGGCGACAGAGTTGTCTGATAGTCTAATTTTAATACAGAACAAGCACGCACTGCGGAAAAAAAAACCAAGAACTTCTACAATACAAATCTTTGATAGATTCCAGGGAATTAACCTTGGGAAAATGCAACTTCGCTATTCATTTTTTTTATTCAGTTTCTGCTCTAAACGGGCTCCCAACAAGGGGCATTTTGGCTGAAAAACCTTCCTACCACCCTAGAATCTAATATATTTATTGCCTCCGCAGATTTGATGCACCTTGGTGTCTTATATTGGTTAACAGAAGACCCCTGAGATATACAAAAATCCATGAGTGCGTTGAATGTTCCATGTTTTACCACTCTTATCTCTAATGGTCCAATTGAATTGTCCTTTCTTCTACATCTTCTGTAAACAGAATCAAGTGATTCTTCCACCGTAGAGCAGCACTGCTCCATTATCTTAGAATCAAGCTCTGGCAGATCATTACGCCCTTTATTTGTGAGCTCCCAAAATAGTACATAATGACCTGGTATGGAGAAAGTGTCAGCATAGCTCGTGTACTCGATCAGGAGGAAGCCAAGCGACTCAAGGAGGAGCTTTGCCTTTGTCACTGCCTTTAACAAGTCTTCCTCATTCGTTTTGTCTGTGTCAATGCTTAAAACCACATTCCGCCTATGCACAAATCGAAATTGAGGAGCATTGTTGTGGAATCCAGTTACCATGAGAATATCTCCAACTCTATATCTATACAGGCCTGGGAATTGAGTGATTTACAAGGTCAAAAGCCGATAAAATGAAAAAATGTGCGATCTCTCTTCTCTTCTCACTTATATATATATATATTATATATATACTAGTATAAGTAATTGCCAGAGATACTGGTTAACCAATTTTCCGTATGGAATTGGTAGAATTTTTTTTTTTTCACATATAAAACCCCAGAATAATGTTATGAATGAAACATTTGATTAGACTTAGATCTGATCGGGGAAAAACTTACCTGTAAAAGTTGTGACAACAAGTTCGTAATAGTGGCCAAGCTTTACATCCACGAGATCAACAGTTTCAATATCTTCCTTTCCAGTCTCTTCTTCCATGCAATTTTCTTCGCAAATACCATTGCACTGGACATCTTGAGTTGCATCTTCATGATCTTTCTTTACTGGTATGAGCTCAAAGTAGGCCATATTAGGGACAAGGGTGTAAGAGACATCCGATGGCTTGCTCAGTGGTTTGAAATTAATTCCAAAGTAACATTCTGACGAAGCATACATTGTCGAAACTAAAGGTAGCCCTCCACTGTAGAATTCAAGAGTAGATATATATTGTGCCATGGAACCTGTAACAATAACTTCAATGTATTTTGTTCTAGGCCAGAGTTTCTTAATTATCCCTTCCCATGATTTATTGCTGCATTCGTGTTCAATCAAATTGGCCAATTCCCAATTAGGTTTGCTTAGGATTAAAGGCACAACTTTTCTGCAACTGGGGTCAGTGATCCAGTCACTAACATGACCTGTTCTAATGTTAGAGCAGAGCTCTTTCCAATAATCTTCCAAGAATTTGATTGCCCGTAAGAAAGCAGAAGCGAAAACTGCACCAACTCTTAAAACTTCTGTTCGTTGTACTAAACCGCAAAGTAATTGGCAGTACATGCTCTGCTTGCTGTCAGAGCACAAGATTGTCTCATCAGGACTAGTGTAAACATTGAAGCGGTTAAAAGGTCGATTCCTGAAGTTACTGCTCTTATAGTAGCTTGTTAGGACAGGCCTTGCCATAAGACCAGAGGGAGCTTTAATCTCTGGCTTGACAAACAAAAGATACATTCCTTTTCCATCGTCCAAACCGTCTACATACCTGTAATTGAACGAGTAGACAGGTAGAACAGTTTAGTGGCTAGGAGTTTACTATGTACTAGATTTTACTGAAAAAAGTAATCGTTACTCAAGATGTTATTCGTTGCTACAAAAAGGCCATTATGATCTTTTCTAAATAAAAAAATTTAACAAGAACAGAATTGGAGCTAAGCCTCTTACTTGTTAAAGGTCAAACTGAAAAAAACAAGATCAGTATGTAAAAAAAAAAAAAAGAAAAAGAAAAAAGAAAGAAGGAAAGACAGAATTGGAACTAAGCTTCTTACTTGTTCATCACAGGTACAAGCAAATTATAAAAGAATGTCTTTCTGTGCAGGTCTTCAGCAGTTGAGGGCATCATCTTTGGCTGCCCACCCGAAGTACCGGAGCTGCATCAAGGACACATATAAATGACTTTCATGAAGAATTCAAGGAAAATTGTTAAAGAATATGAAATAGATTCTTAATTTTTTTCTTCTAAAAACCCAAGGGATAAAACAACTTGTATACCTTGTGAGCAGCTCAGTTATTGGGTCAGCAGAAATGATGTTTGATGAATCCCCATTGGCAATTCGCTCAATATAAGGTTTAATATCTTCATAATTTACCACAGGAACTTTCTTTTTGAAAAGGTCCTTGTCAGACTGTCCATTCAGGAAGCCCTTAAGATATTCCGTATGCGCATTTCGTGTTATTATCTCCTCCAACACCCCCTGCTGAATTTGGTAAACATTTTCTGTCAGGTCCTCCAGAATCTTCATGCCAGCTTCGTTGTCATTAGGATCATAGTTTGGCAACATCCCTGGCAATATTGACAGGCAAGGGTAACTTCTGGACATTTGATTAACGTCGTTGGTTATTCTGGAACATGTCCTGAATTGCTGTTTAACCTACAGAAAGGAATAAAAGGATGTTTGAGAGTCTTTTTGGTCAGATAAGAGACAGCCTTTAAAGCTGCAGTCTCTTCTGTTTCTGAACTAAATTAAAAAGCAACCTTATCAGCTTAAGCAAAGACAATGAGAACGCTCAGAGAACACAGGCATGGAACGTACCGCTATACAATTTATGGGGCATGCCCTCATATTTAAAAGCCTTAGCCCTCCCTATCTCTCTCTCTATCAGCTGGAATGTGTTTCTGGGGAACTGCTAAGGTGAGAGTTTGAGGGGAAATGATTAAATAACAGATTCTGGGAGGCTTTTTGGAAATGACGTGTAATAAAAAATCCCATCCCGAAAAAAAAAAGGAAAAAAGAAAAGAAGGAACTGCAAGGGAAGTAGAGTCTATGGAGGTCCTACACACGTGGTCTTGTCTACTTAGCTGTGATTAGATGAGGCCATTGCTGGTCAATACTAGCTATAAGCTACACGTCCCTATTTGTCCCATCAGAAAGTTTGAAAATTGATTAAACAAATCCTTGTAGGATTTCAAACCCAATCAGGACCTCCTTATGGCATATGTTTAAGACAAGCCTTGGTCAGCACATCCACTAAGCTGCTAAGACTCAAGCTCTGAATAGAATACCACAAGATTAGGCAGATGAAATGGGAGAAAATAAGATAATGATTAAGAAAGAAATCAAAATATCCATAAAAGAATAGGACAACGTTCCGATCATGAAAAGCTCCCTTTACAGCTCCTGTATAGTGCCATTGCCAAGAGATCCTAAAGGGAAACATCATTTTTATATGTGGGGGCCTTCTCACATTTTTCTATGATAGGTTTAGTGCTTTGCAAGTTGTTAGTAGTGATTTTAGGTGGCATTACACATGGGGATATGCATCAAATACGAGAAAGGGTAGATTAATCTCCCACCATAGCCTAATTAAGCTAGAAATGCGTTCCAAAACAAGTTCTATTTTGCTGACGCTCTAGGTTGATTCCAGGCTGCCAGAGAACTGTAAGCAGTTCGCATGGCATGGAAAGTTTTCATCACCAGACAGGCTCCGAGACCCACTAGAAAGACTTTTGTGGCTCTGAGAAAATGAAACCTGTTTGAAGTTAAATGACTTTTTGTTTCTTCTAGGTTTAAACACTCAAATCATTCATTCTTAATCTAATACCAGGAGTGATCTTATGCCTGCAAAAGACAAAAGAAACTTTTTTTTTCCCACTCAGACAAAAAGGGGCTTCCACAAACTACAATTGTAACCTGAGATTACATGCAGCACATAAATGCTTCTAGACAAACAAGTTCGCTCTCAGAGTTTTAGCAATAAGTAGGTTACTTTTAATCTTACACATATAACTTCAGAAAAATGCAAGTGTTAGCTGGTGGTATACCCTTTTTTGGAATAAAAAATTTGAATTTAAACACATAGGGCGGCTCAATAAACTTGAATTTAAAATTTGATGGTAAAAGTTAAATATTGAAGTGAAGTTTTTTTATTGAAATTAAAAAAAAAATTTATTAAAATTTTATTCTTTCAAGTTTTTAAGATGTAAAATCTCTAATTAAACTTTTATAATCAAAATTTTTTAATATTTCTTTCTTAATTGATGATATAATTAATTTATTTAATTTATCAAGGGATATTGTTGATCTTAAATAAAATTTTATTAATTTAGTTTTGAAAAACTTCTTTCTCATGAAACAATACTTACTCCAATTGTTGATATTATTCTAAAAGCAACATATGCATTTAGAAAAGACTTGAGCCTTTTTATATGATTAAGTATATCGATTGGACTGTTGTCGGTGTATAATTTTTTTTAAAATTTTTAATTCTAAAAACAAAAAATAATTTATTTTATATACAAGGAAACAAATAACTGTTGGAGATTAAATATATATTATAGTTAGTTGATTAGAAATAGGAGAAATAGTTGAATATTAATGGTATTGTAAGAATTGAGAAGTGAATAAAAAATTTAAATTTCTTAGATGCATAATTAAGAAAATAAGATAATATGTTATTTTATTAATTCTTTTACTTTTTAGATATTTTTAATAAAAAATAATTAATTAATTAAAAATTAATAAAATGTGAAAATGAAAAAATAAATATTTATGAGATATTTGATAAATATTTTATTACTTATTTTAATTTGATATATTTTTAATATAATTAATTATATTATTATTATTATTATTATTATAAAATTATACAACGTCCCCAAATTTGGAGTTTAAAGCTTTCACTTTTGGTGGCTTTGCCCACCAACAGGCATTGTAAACAAGAATATCTGAGATAAATAATGTGATGGGCCTCAAGAAAAAGCTACTTCTCCACAAAATTTAATAATAAAAAAACATGATGATAAAGTTTGTGGAATATAATTAGAATTTTTCAAGTCACCAAACGAATTGAATATTGTTAAACGAGGCTGGCTTGTGTTCTTGCATCGCTTGACATGTTCAGCTGTTCACCACATATCCATCTTATAATGGCTCCGAGAAACAAATTCTATTCAATCCCTTCACGCACAAAATATGCAAAAATATAAATTAAGAATATGGATATGGGTTGTCATATTAGTGAATCATGTGTCTTGTCAGGGGACCTTACCCTGGAATCATCAAAATTAAGATTGGAAACCGACCAATGGAACCAAAATTTCATCGGGATCTATACCACCAACTCTCCCAATTAAGCCATGTTGGATTGTAAATTTTGGGACTCCAACTGCAAAAAGAGTTTTCTTGCATCTGACTCACCTAGTAAGTGAAGGATCCAAGGACAAAGTCCATACTACTTTTGAAGCAAATAATTAAGCTACCACACAAAAACCATGCCCATTCTTAAGGGGACTCGTCTCTGTCCAGGCTTCAACCGTCATTCTTGCAAGGCAAAATAAGAAAATACAATACTTTTATGAGAAAATTGTAACAATAACTTTCTTAATAAGGTCACTTCAAAAATAACTTCTATTATAATTTTAACTGTTTTTAAACAATTTTTAGCATGACTTAACAAGAATACCCTTTACACCATTGAATCCAAATTAAGTGTTTTCGGTTTCTTTCACCTCTTCTGTCATTCACATAAAAATTCTAAAATTAAATCTCAATTTGACTATCTCTCCATTCAGCTCTCTAACGCCATCGGGGTCTATATCTCGCCGTCTAGCTCTCCAACGCCATTGAGGTCTATATCGCTATCCAACTTTCTCATTATTCCAAAGTGCCGAAATGACATCAAAGTATTTGTTATGGGTTCTTGGGTTTATTTTTTTATATTCATAAAATGCAAAAGTTGATGGGTGAATTATATGACTTTGGAAACTTAAATCTGGCTAAGAATAGCGAAATCAATTAGTTTATAAGTGATGGTGAATATTTGTTAGGCATTGCATCATTGGATATTAGGGTGTGTGAGTGGATATTAGGAATCATAACTTGTTTATTTGGCATTACGTGATTGAATATTAGACAATTTAAGATTAGATAAGAGGCATTGCAAGACTAAATTTTAGAAATAACGTGAGTTGTGCATTACGTGACTGGTTTGCAGGCATAGGGTGACTTGTTTGTAGGCATTGCGTGACTTGTTTGTAGGGATTGTGTGATTGGTTTGTAGGCATTGCATTGCTTTATCTACCTAATGCTAAAGCTGATTATCTACGAATTCAACACCCTTAATAACAAATTCTGTAAAATTAGAAGAGAATTAGGAATGCTTAATAACCAATCAAGCACCTTAATTCCATTTATATCGATGCAGAAACCCATCCAGATTCAATTAACACAAAACTTTGAAATTCTCTTTAAAGCATTTAATGCATTGATTTATGAACGAACCATATTCATTAGAAAATAAGCCTAAAACCATTGAACACCTTTCTAAGAGTCAACATTCGTGCCTATAAATAAAGGGAGCCATTATCCATTTTAATCAAAATCATCTTAAGGAAAATCTCAAAATTCTAATGGCATCCAAACGTTCCAGAATCGAAAGTGGGAATGGGGTTGTTGCTGAAGAGGAAGATATCCCCGACAATGTTGCAGCATATCTGGTCAAGTTGATGGACCAAATTGAGAATATGGAAAAAGACATGCATGGGTTGATAGATAAGTTGCTGGTTAGAATAGAAGTCCTAGAGATAGAAATTCTAGGCAATAACAAGATTCTAGCCGAATTTATGAAATAGTAAATGAGATTAGGAAGAAATGAACCATGGTTCATATGTTGTATCATCTGCTTTTTTTGGCTAATTAATAAAAATATTGATTGATCACATATTTTTCATAAAATGAGTTATTGCATTTAATTTCTGTTATGCTAAATAACTTGGTTACTTACCCTAATTTCTTAATTTTCTATTTTTATATAAAAGAAGCAAAAGTATGATGACAAAAGTTTAAATATTATTTTATTTATAGGAATTAAGTGAATGGATATTATGCATTGTCTGAATGGATATTAGGCATTGCGTATCTGATTGTTATGTATTCTGTGACTGGTTTTTATGTATAGCATGATGTAAAGCCAATGCCTGACTAAGTATTTTGGTGTAATGTGAGTGGATGTTAGGCATTGTGTGACTTATTATTAGGTATTTCGAGATTGGGTTATAGGCGCTGCGTGAATTATGCAATGCATATCTTGTGTTGAGCTATTGTGTGACTGGGTTTTATGTATTGCATGACCTGTTGTTGTTTATTGCTTGATGTTGGGCCAATACGTGACTCGTTATGTTGGCATAATATGAGTGGATATTAGGCATTGAGTGACCAGTTATTAGGTATTGCGAGACTAGGTTATAGGCACTGTGTGAATTGTGCAATGCATATCTTGTGTTGAGACATTACATGACTAATTTTTATGTATTGCGTGACTTGTTGTTATGTATTGTGTGACGTTGGGCTAGTATGTTACTGGTTATGTTGGCATAACATGAATGGATATTAGGCATTGAGTGACTTATTATGTGGTATTGCGATATTGGCAGTATGTGACTTGTGCAATTCATTTCTTATTTTGAGGTTTTTGTTCACTAGTTTTTAGGCATTGCGTGAATGTGTATTAGACATTATGAGGCTGACTTTATGTTATTTTGTAACTTAGGCATTGTGTAAGTGGTTTTTATGCATTGAGGGTAATTTTTGATAAATTGATTGATTGTGACACTTATTTTCTGTTAAATTTTAACGACTTGCTAAACGTGAAGCTTATGATTATATATGGTGGTCATTGGGTCGATGACACTTACAAGGGTGGTAAGACACGAGCGAGGGGTGTTGGGAGTGATTTGTTATTTTCGAGCCTAGTGAAGTTGGTTGAAGAGGTTGTTGGGGT
>NW_018397254.1:12549931-12603755 GCF_002168275.2 Theobroma umbraticum | reverse complement strand
AATAATAAAATTAGGCTAGATGCATTGCTCAGTCATGGCACAGAGGTCTTGCACGCAGTTATCAGGAATGAAGATGTAGTAAGTATTTTGTGAGATGAGAGGGTAGTTGTTATGTTTGTGACAATTAAGACACAAAATGAAGATGATATTCCACATGAACATGGTATCCAACATAGTAATCGCCTACAACAAAATGTTAATTATTCTAACATACCACACCATGTCTTTCTTAACAAACAACCATGGCAATCACGTTTGATGAATCCTCATCAGTTTGAATAGCCCGGTACACACATGAGGTGTCTGCAAATGATGTCTGCACAATTCCGATCGAAATGTGCATCAAATGAAATACTTGTTACTTTGCAACAAACACAATTGTGGCTCAAAATGCAATAGGTCCATTGTCATTCGCAAATGACATTGTCATCATATGAGTGATGGTGATGTATCTAATCAGACTGAAGATGATGTTGAAGAGGACGACATGGCCGATTGGAATGATGAGTTGCAAGATGACTATGAAGATGATTACGTTGGTGGATACAATAACTGTTCAGAGGATGACGGGGGTGAGCACAACGACATTTCGGATTGAAATCAAGTTGATGGTAGTACAGGACATGACACAACTATTGTGTTAAAAGAGGTTTAGTGCAATGACCATGTCACAACTATTGAATTAGAAGATGTTGAGGGTGCTTACTCTATTTACAACAACCCCATCGCACTTGAGAACATAATTTGTTTGCCTAATGACAGTGATCAAAAGAGGGTAAACATAGGGGTATCTTGTCAATGGATTGTTCTTGGGGTAGATATGATATCTTTCTAAACAGTTGTGACTGAGGAATCCAGATCAATGGACGATCACTTATATCACGAAAAAGTGTTTCCATCGAAGGTTGGATTAAAACGAGTTTTAAGCATGTTGGCATTAAAAGAGCACTTTGAGATTAGAGTTAAAAAGTCATGTCACACTCGTTTGAAGGTTGGTTGTAAGAAGAAGGCATGCAAATTTGCTTTGCGTGCAACAAAGTTACCTAAGGGAGAATATTGGCAAATTCGAACATTGTAGAAGGTACACACGTGTACTATTGATAGTTTGCAATGTGGGTACCGAACTGCGAGCACGAGGTTAATTAGTGAGCTTATCTCCACCAAGTTGCAAGGAAATTATGTAACCCCATTGAGACATAAAGAAATAATGGAAGAGATGAATTGTCAGTGGAGATTGCAATGCCTATATGGTAAGGCTTGGCAAGCGAAAGAGTATGTAGAGAGTTTTGTGTTTGGTCCCCCAGAAGAGTCATTCTAACTCCTCAAATCGTATTTCCATATATTGGAACATGAAAATCTTGGTACTATCATGGTTATCACTATGGATGGGGAACAACCATTTATATATATTTTTTTAGGCATTTGGGTCATGTATCTAGGGGTTCAGTGCTGTAATGCGGCATATAGTTGCTATCGATGCCACTTATTTGAAAGGCAGATTCAAGGTTATTCTGTTTGTTGCAGTATGTAAAAAGTCTTGGTCATGGTTTTTTACCCAATTGCATCCTACAATTGGTTGTCTTCAAAATGCAATGTTCATTTCTGATCAACATCTTGGCATTAAGAATGCAGTTGAGAAAGTGTACGAGGATGTGCATCACAGTACATGTAATTACCACTTAGGGAAAAATGTTAAAAATAGGTTCAAGCGCCAAAATGTTGCCACAATTTTCACCCTAGTCACCAACTGCTATACGCTCACCTATTTTAATAAACATATGAATAAGTTGAAACAACTTTGCAAACCTGCTTATGATCGCTTTATGATATTAGGCCTTGAGAGATGGCCAATGCACGGTCACCAGTAAGGCGATACAAGCTCATGACATCCAACATTGCGAAGTGTATTAACTATTATTTGGGCATGCAAGAAAAATGCCAATAATCGTCTTGATCGAGTGCATCAAAGGCATGTTCCAACGTTGGTTCCATGATCAACACAATGAGGCATTGAATTTGACCACCAATCTATTGAACACACGGTTCAATGAAGTATATCACTTTTCCACACAACTAATCAATCGAAAGGAGTTTCAAGTTATAGGCGGAACTAAGGACAGAGTCATCAACCTGTCCACTAAGACGTGTTCATACTGTGAGTTGCAAACCAATTTGTTCCCTTGCATGCATGCCATGGCGGCAATAAGCTATGAATAATCATGCTTTCTTATTTTGTGCATGATGAATTGAAATTTGACATTATTCGACAACTATGATTTCATTGCCTTGGCAGTAAGTGCAAACCTACAGCCATTGAATTCTGCTTAGACTATTAGAAGACTAGGTCTTAGGTGGAGGGATATGTGGTTTCCATTCACCCGATTGGGCATCTCAATGAGTGGGACATCCCCCCTGACATTCAATAAATTGTCGTTTTGCCACCAACTTGGCGAGGTTAAGTAGGAAAATCTAGGAGGAAAAAGATTCCATCAATTGGGGAAGGTAGTCGACTACGTAGATGTTCACAATGCAAGAGTTATGGTCATAATAGACAAAATTACCGAACTCTATTTGTAGCTCCATCAAGAAATGAGGAAACATCATATACTCAGCTGACAGCTCGATGACGACGATGACTCAGGGCATGTTCAATTTGCAGACAACTTGAGTACGCATGAAATAACTGTCCAATGCGAACTAGAAACTCTAAAAACGTTATGGGTGTTGTACCTAAAGATAATAGCCCTTCAAACATCAGTTGTTATGGATTGTTTCCAACTTGCCATTGACATTTGCATTAAATAATACTATTTAAACTTAGATTTGATAGAATCTGTAGATGATACTCTGACGTCTAGCAACAACTAGCATCAAGATATATGCTTCTTAAGATAATATTGTGGGATCATCAAATGCGTTGTACTCATTCATAATTTGTTTATCTTTGCAAACAATTAAATAAAACCATAAAATATTTAATATGCATAAACTATAGAGAAAATTTGCTTGAGGGTACACATGATGGGTCAATTTATCAATAAGGAAGTGAACGTTTGATATTCTCGGCTTCTTTAGTGTATCACATAGCTCAGAAAGTGTAGATACATTTTATCAATGTATGTTTACTCATCAAGATTAAAGTCAAAAATATTAAAAATAAAATACGTAAATACAAGTGTGAAAAATGATTTTTTTTTGATGAATTGGTAGTTGTGAGCAAGTAGTGGTTGTGAGCTTTTGATGAAGTAAGGTTTGAAAATAAATCTAATGCAATTGATTTTATAATTTTTTTAAAAATGTAGTTGGTTTTATTTTAATCCTATTAATTATTGTGGGATATTTAAATAAAAAAAATTATTGTAGGGGTAAAATTATAAACATTCATAAAAATATAAATATGTTAGAAAACTTCTAAACTTTTTATATTGGCAAAATTATAAAATTTCTAAAAAGGAAAGACAAGTTATAAAAATTTCTAAATTATTAAATGGGTAAAATTATTAGGAAGTTTATATCTCACAATTTTATGATTATAAAATATTTAAAAAATACAAATAAATTATAAAATTTTAAAAATTATTGGGGGGCCAAAGGCCCTCACTAGCCCCCATCCCATCCGTCTTTGGTCTTAAGAGTTGGGTTGCTAATAATAAGTAGTCAGTCAATTCCTAATACAACGAAAGTTCTTTTATTCAAAATGGTGTTGTTTGTCTCTTGGTATACTTAATACTCTAAACCCTAACCCATAATTCAACGAAAATCTCTTAAACCTATCTCTAGTTGTAAGTTCAACCCCTAAACCTGAACCCTCTTGCGCTGCCTTAAGTAATGGTCATATCTTCTCACACACCCAATGTCGGTGACAATGGCGATGAAATAATGGGTGATGATGAATACTCTAGTCTATGCTCAAAGAAGAAATGGGAACTAGCTCTTGAACTGCCTATCGCATCAATTTGATTTTCCATTGAACTAGGTAATGCTCTATCCTCGTCCTCACAATTTAGGAACAATGAACATGTTGCAAAGTACAGGGTAATAGAGAATGCCATCATATCGAGCAGAAAAGTGGTAAATTGGAAAAGCTTTAATGAATACGTAGACCTTGAGCATGACTTAAATACGTTTTTTGACATAGGTAAACTTAAAGCTCTAAGTACTTTTCCAAATATGGATTATAGCCTGACTCTTGTTAAGGAATTTTACTCAAGCATGCGCTGGAGTGAAAATGAATTTGAAAATCCTAGTGATTTTAACCCATATGCTTTGAACGTGTTTTTGGAAGGAATAGAGTTTACCATGGCTGACTTTGATATTGGGAAGCTCTTGAAAATCGAGTACAAAGAGGGATGATACAGACTTCTCCCATTTGATGAGCCGTCCAGCATGTAGGCCAATGTGACAAGAAGAACAGAACCATATATGGCAAATTCATGTTCTACTTATCATTTGCATTTTGCAACAGTTAGGCTGATACATAATTTTTTAGTGTCCACATTATAGGGATGGATCAGCCATTTAAGACATGCTAGCGCTAAGGATCTGTGGATGATGGAATTAATTAAAACCTAGTTTGGTCTAAATATTGCATAATATATGATCATCAAAATAAGAAGAGTCACCCTAAGGGGTAAGACGACATTACCATATGGAAACATCATATCGACTCTAGTTAAAAAGAAAGGGATCTGAAGAAATAGATATCTAGCTGATTGGACCAGTCGCAGGCCTTATAATCTGTCTATTGGATGACTCCTGAAATGGGATATGAGATGAGTGTTGATGAGTCATTCAACTCTGTTGAACGCAATCTAGTTCATCTTGCCCATAATACTCCATTAAGTGGTCCATCTAAAGTTATTTTAAATCCTGTTGCAAATGATTCTAATGCAAAGAACAGATACAGTTGATCGAGCAGTAGAAGCGCGATCGAATGAAACAAACAGAGATGAGTTTATCCAACATGAACATCAGAGAAAAAGGAAGTCAGTTGTCATTAGTTCTAGTTGAGTCAAGCATAGCAGATGAAGATTCATATTTTGTGAGTTGGGATGAATGAATCATTAATTGGATTAGGGATACTGTAATTTGTTTGCTAAACAATTTGTGGTGTATTAGTTTTTTTTTTATTTACTCATTATGTAGTTTAACTTTTATGTGTTTACTCATACTTCTGATTGAGGGTTTAGGATATTCAACTATATATTATGTTATGATGGTGCTTGAGGTTTGGTTATGGTTTGATATTGTCTATCATAATTGGCTGACCTTACTTCAAAGAACATGACACACAATAAGTGAGTCACGGGATCCCATATAAAAAAGTCACGTGATTCTATATCAACTAGTCATGTTATTCCATAATAACTAGTAACACGTTTCATATTTCCTACTCATGCGATTCCCTATAAGATAATTTTATGATTCCATAATAGCTAGTAACGCGATTCCATATTTACTACTCGCGCGATTCCATATCAACTAGTCACGTAATTTTATAATAACTAGTAATATGATTCCATATTTACTACTCACGCGATTCCCTATCAAATACTGGAGCGACTCCATAATAACTAGTAACGTAATTCCATTTTTACTACTCACGTTATTCCATATCAACTAGTCACGCGATTCCATATTTACTACTCATGCAATTCAATATCAACTAGTCAAGCGATTCTGTCTTAATGGTTCACGCAATAGCCTTGTGGTATCAGCTAGTGCAGGCATTGCATTACATGCTTATGTCACGGAATGCAATTCAATATGTCATGTAGGCTATAAAGTTACGGGGGTTGGCATATGCAAACTCATGAAATCTGGCATGTAAATGACATAAAATACTAACATAATTTAAGATATGAATAAGAAAAAGCAAAGTTGTTATTAGACCTGTATGCTTATCACATCAATGAATATCGAACTATTCTTATTGCCCTTTTCTTTGTTAAATGATACAAAAAAGAATAATTTGTATGTTTATCAATCAATGTTATTTTACATATTAGGAAAAAGCATAAACAAATTAAAAAATTAACAAGTCATGCTATTTGCAAAAATCTCAAGGGCAAAACTTTTTTGAAGGCCGTCTATGGCGTTTACCTTCAGGGTATGATCCTCTGAACCGTTCAACCACTAGAACGAGGCGATAATCTAATCCTCACAATTATGTGAATCTTACTATTTTGAGGTTTTGACATATAACTTATACCTCTTCCGCATCAAAGATCGCTTTTGATGACATGAGCTAATAAAGTACCCGACCTAGTGGCATATAATGGGAAACAATGTTGTTAGTGGACTCATCTACTTATCACACAAGCTTGATTTCATTTCATCTGTCCAATTGTATAATGAATCTACTAATGTCATACTCAATTTCAGTAAGTTGACGTGCATTACCACCTAGTGGCCTTTGAAAAAGCATGGTACGAGAATTGAGTCAACCTCATGCCATGGCAAACCCCACGGAGGACCCTCACCCCTCACATACTCAAGCACATGGTCTGACAATACCGCCTTAGTCGCCTTGAATGTTTTATCGGTCGAAGTAGGCTTCATTTCTTTGCTCAGACCTAGCAAAATAAGTTATCAATTACGTTACACACTATAATTAAATGCCATTAACTAATACCCATCCCATACATTTGAATAATTACAATTCATTAAAATATACTTACATAGAAGTAGCTGTCAACAATGCATATTCTCTGCTTGTAGAGTTGTGTATGGTGTTCGAGCGCCCACTTACACATGACACTGATGCATGCATCACTGTGTTGGTTGTCCAACAACTTAGTCGACATCTCCAATCATAGAAAACAATCAGGGCCCTCCTGCCCTTCAATGCCTAGAATGTTAACCCTGCATATGTATAATGCATAGTTAAAAGGTCTATGGAATCAATACCCTAGAACCGTTAACCTTAATATTGTGTACTGTTATCATTTTACCTAGCTTGCTCATTTTTCATGAAGGACTCATATCTGTCCTTCAAATCATCTTTCATTCTACGTTGGACAAATAGCAAGTTAACGTATGGGCTTCAAATGTATTTGCTGGTGAAGCTTACACGTGTATCTTCGACCAGAGGTGGATGTGGAGCCTTAGGAGAAGATTTGATCTCACCATGCTGGGGGGCCTCTGGTGGAGTTAGGACATGAGCAAGACGTGGGGAAGTTGTAGTTGGACTACTCGCAAGATGAGGTGCCTTTTTGGCTTGAGGTGGAGGTAGATCCTCAGGAGAAAGTGTGCTTTAACAATGCTGGGTGACCTTTGGTGGAGATGGGATAGGACCAGGATATGGGAAAGTTGTAGTTGGACTAGTGGTAGAATGATTTTCGATCGAGCTAGTTGAAGGTGAGCTTGGAGCCGATGCAATTGACTAATTTAAGCCACCTACCTTGTTAAGATCAACCCTAGTACTATTGCCCTTTTTGTTGCACGAACCATTCTCTTCATCCATTGATTGACTCTAAATGGTGGAAAAAATCAAACACATTAGAACAATGTTTACATTGTACATGTTATACCTCATGCAATGAAAAAAAGATAAAAGCTCATACCTCATAACGGTTAATCAGTTGACTGACAATTCGATCCTCTAGCCCTTGTAGTGGCTCCTAGATATCTAGATGCAATGATTGCATCTGCAGCTGCATCACCTATTGGATCTCCAATTGCATTGCATGCATATGCATATGCATGTCTCAATCAACCTCCATCTGTAATAACTGCATCTGCATTTGTATGTCCATCTGCATCACGGAAGAGGAACAACGTGAGGAGTCACGGAAATTGCAACAGGAGTAGTAGCATGACAAGCATCAAGAGAAACAACATCAAAAGTAACATGAGAAGTAGTAGGAGAAGTAGCATAAGGAGTCACAAGAGGAGAATCAGGTGCCTCAGCAGCACCCGAGGCCTCACCCGAGGCCTCAACAGTAGCGAACTGGGAATAGACCTCCTCGTCTATGGTACGTCTCAGCTTAATGCCACGTCTTACCTTACTTTTCTTTTTGTGGTCCATTGTCTTCCTCCTTTGATTGGGATCGAATTCTGACCAACCCTACAACTTCCATAATAGAATGTATTGCTGCCCTTTAGAGATATTGACTTCAATGTCAACCCAATATATAGTCAACATCTCTTCCGTAGTTGGCTTTAACGTCCCGATTGCACACAACTGCACCAAAACTTACATTGCCATTAGGTTTAACCCTCGTTACCCTATGACAAAAAAATAAATTAAATTAAATAAAAAAATATGGTTTCTTTACTCACATTGCTTTCTATCCAAACTTGCAAGGTTGACATGGAAACCTATAAGCCTCTTGTTACACTGCCACTTTAGCATTCTTGGGAAAACCTGTCCAGATTGGTGCTGCCTTCCAAACAAGCTTTGAATATCAGGAATTGTTTCCAATGCCCAAAACTGCAGGTCAATTGGGAAACATTTTTTATTCACCTCATAAAATCTTATACAAAAAGAATAATGATAAACATTAGGGTAGGGCACACTGCCTGAAACGCTTATATAAATTTGTAAAGGTGGTAATGTTTCTTCTCTGCTAATCGCACCACTAAAGGTTCGAAATGTCTCATCAAGTAAATGATGGTCAGTGTAACACTCCGCATCCTTATTTAGAAGTTGATAAGACTCTATTGATGAGAAAAAAGGTTATTTGACGTAAGTCTAAGTGTCAGAAAACGGTGGTAGGTAAAAAGAATAGTTTTAAATAAAATAATATTTTTATTAATAAAATATTATTAAAATATTAATATTTTATTTATTAGTGAGATTAGTTAAAAGAGAAGTTTATATGACTAATCTAAGTGGGGGAGAGGAAGAAAAGAAGACTTTGAAAAAAAAAAACGAGATTAGAGGGACTCACGTGTCTTTATTAAATAGAGCACAACCGGGTAAGTATATATTTAAATATTATGATGGCACGTTAATGGGGTGCAAATCTCATATTATATTTATACACATGTCAAGGAAGGAAAATAAAAGAAAATTAGAATTTAAGGAGTAATGGGGGACTTAATAAAAAGTCTGAGAATTTAGGAGGGTTAAATGGTAATTTTACTATTTAGTTTGGTCAAAGCTTCCAAAGAAAGCTTTGACTCTTGTTTTTTTTTTTCTCTCCATGACCGAATTAATAGCGACGTAGTGCCCCGCTATAGTGAGGTGAGTAGGAGGTGTCTATTTTAAAAATTCCCATAACTATGTGAATATATATATATATATAAATATATGTTGATTTATTTTAATGAGAAATTGTGAAAAGCATGAGTTTGGTAGAAATGTTAGGAAATTATGGATGTTATGACTTTGAAAATGGCTTTGAATATATATAAGCTATATATATATATATATATACGTAAGGGTTTTTGAAATTGGGAAACAAGTTTTTCTTTATAATTTATGTCAAGTATGTGCCTTATAGTTTGTGTGATGTGCATTCATGATTGAAACATATATCCACCATGCTAAATGATTTTTCAATCTCATGTAAAAAGATTATATTTTAAAATCTTATAAGAGATTTTATCATCTACTACATGAACATTTTGAAAATGATGTTGAAATGAAATTTTGAGGATCCAACTATATTTTAAAATGATTTTATCTAACCGGGAGATTCGAGAGTAGGTCAGTTATCACTCCGGTTAAGTGTGACCCTTGTGCACAAGTGAGCTCTAGCTAGAGAACCTTTGGGTTGCCGACGAGCTGTTAGACATGGCTGGGAGCCAGGGTCTGTGATTTTACGTGGCTAGGCCACCAATTGTGATACGCGGCTGCGACCGCCTGATTTCTCCAATGTCGGCCAACATCGTTGAGATTGCCATGGCATGTGGGGATCCGGTGGAGCAAAGCTCCCGAATGTTATTACTTGGAAGCGGGTCCACGTGCTCTTTATTTTTACACTTACTCAAAAGTGATATCTCTTTGGGTTTTCATGTAAGTAATTTTCGTATGGTGAAAAATAACAGTTTTTCTGCTGCTCCCTTATTTATATGATGAAATTTGATTTAATTCCTCACGTAAAAGGTGAATTATGAATTTGCACACAAGCTTTGTAAATGTTGGATTTTACGAGAGCATGCATGACGGCATTAAATTATTTTAAACTAGATGTTAAGTGCTTTTGAGGGTAGGAATCTTTCCATGACTTGGGTTGATATTTGATTTAAATGATTATTTAGCATAAACTTATATTTTCATATAAGGCACAAACCTCCCTTTTCGAGTAAATTGTTTACATATATTTTTATATTTTTAATATTCAAATCTTCTACCTTTTGCTTGTTTCCCATCTACGCCCTACTCACGGAGTTGATGATCACAGAGTCCATGAGACTCACCCCCTTTATTTTCTTTTGCAGATAAGTAATCCGTTCTAGTGCACTATTGAGCACCTCGAGATTTGGCAACAACCTAGGTAATGGCATCTCTTAGACTTCCACTCCGAGTCGCTCCGTTGCCTAGAGGTTGAGTTGTGTCGAATAGTCAGGTTTATAATGATTAATAGTTTATTGGTAATGTATGTGCTAAAACTTAAGGTTATGTAATGATTAATACATATTATGTTGAATTTGTATGGAATTATCAACCTAGTTATTAGTGTCTAGAAGCCACATTTAAATATTGTGAATATTTAGTTTAAATGAATTATAGCGTTAAAATTGTAAGTTGAGTTTAAATTATTTGAGGGTTTAACTAAGGTTTGTTCGAGATTTGGTGGGTTCATTCGTAAGTCTCGGACGCCGGTAACGATCGGGGGAAAAAGGTTGTTACAGTCAGACTCTAAACATATGTGCCTCATGGGAATGCATTCTAGTAGTCGATGTTCTCGACCAACGACAACAACCATGGAATCACTAATCGTCTATAGTCTTGATAGAATAAAACATTGCTCACAATCAAGACGAAGACCATCTTGGTCCTACCTTGAACGTTTCTAAAACTTGTTTCTAAAACTTGTTGTATCGTCACCTAGTTTCCTGATCCTCAATATCCTGGTGAATTCCTCTATGGACAACCTCGTTAGGATTGACAATAAGGGTCGGTAGGGTACCAAACTTCAATCTTGTTATCAGGCAGAACTCATTCTTTAAGAAGGGGCCCTTTGTTTTGCCTATGGCAAACCAAAACTCACTTTCTATGGTGTAAGGTTCATTGATTTTGGACGGCATTAGGTTGTGCATGAGACTGGTGCAGAATACATTCTTCTCTAATTCGACGTCCATTATATGTCCAAAGCATGTTCTCTTCAAAGTTTCCAAGTCGTTTACTTTGCACAGCATCTCACGTATCACATGCATATGCGACCACTTACAGTGGATGTTAATGCCAGTACTGAACCCCCACTGGTTCCTAAGAACACAAGGCAAAGATGTCACATTATTCTGCTTTGTTCTTGTGATGGCCATCTGCAACATAAAACAGATAGCATTCCCATTTTAGTTAATTTGATCATTGTAGATTAAAAAAAAAAAGAAGAATTTTTGAGAAATAACCCTTCTCAGAAGCTCACTCAAAAAATGACCCTCATAATAATTTTAACTATTTTTAGACAACTCTGAAACAAAATAATTAATGCATGTGTCGAGTATGGATTATTAAATAAATCAATATATACATATTAAAGCATTATAGTTGACCCAAATTAATACAGAATGAATGCAATGTCGGTCATGCAATGCCATGTAGATAAATTTCATGCAGTTATAACACTTGCGCAATTTCATACAGAAGACAGTCATGCAATGCCTTATCAATAAGTCACACAATTACTAACATTAAATCATGCAATGCTAAGAGCAACTAAACGAATCATGCACACATTAAGTGATGCCATGCTTGAACAATATTTATGCAATAACCTATCAACCAGTCACACAAATACCTATCAATAAGTCATGCAATTACATATCAACCAGTCTCACAATGTTAAACCCTAATACAATCACGTACACCCTAAGTGACACCATGCCTGAACAATAGTCACATAAAGACCTATCAACTAGAAGTCACGCAATGACATATCAATTAGTCACGTAATATTAAACTCTAATGCAATCACGCACACTCTAAGTAATGCCATGCCAAAATCCAGTCATGCAAAAGGTGCCAACCACGAAAACAAGCCCTCAGTCATGCAATATCTAAACCCTAAACCTAATTCTTATCAAAAGGTGATAACGCATACATATCAACCAGTCATGTAAACCTTGTCACTTTCGACCTAAACAATACCACCTTCATGTTTATATTCAACAATTTCAAACAATAAGAATATTAATATGAACAAGTAATATGTATACATTTATGCTCAAAAACCATAAATGAAAAACATGAAGAATAACAATAGTCCTAAAAACATTTCTCCACATGGCTCAAAATAAAATGAAAATATATTATACCTTTCTCCACATAATGTGAACTTCTTCTCACTACTTAATATGTGAACTACCTTTAAGCGAATAATAACCACTCCAAAATGCTTCTACTACTACGAAAAATTCTCTAAAGTTGAATTGGCGAGAAATGATCTCGACAAAATTCTTTAGTTAGAGATGTATGGTCTATTGATGAAAGCTGAAGACTTACACACCTTGTAAACATACTTGAACCGTTAATAAGTTTCGGGTTTAGGTGCGGAGTGACACAATATTGGGTCGGTTTCATTAAGATGAATTTTTTTCAAATTTTTATTCTCTTGGCTAAAAATAGTTAAGATTATGGAGAGGTCTATTTTTAGAAATGCCTTATACATGAGGTCCATTTAAAAAATAAACTCTACTTTTATTCATGTTAACTAGTTTAGAAACAGCCTCCTTTTCTTCTCGTATTACATGTTTAGCAAAACTCCATATAATATGGCTTCTATGATTTGTCTAAACATAAGGAGTAAAGCTTTTGGATTGTATGAATGTATGATCTGTAAAGTGTTGTTTTATTTGTTTAAAGAAAATAAGGAAAAAAAAAGTGCTAACAGGTCCCAACTGCGATGCAACGTATAGGGCAAGCAAAAAAAATTGTGGAAAATGACAAGATTTTCTCTGAAAGGTCAAGCCGTCAATGGGAACAATTTCCACATTTGGCTAGGAGGCTCCTACTTCTCTCAATGCGAAGGCCGTGGCATATTGCAGTGTTACACCACACTACCAATATGCACAGGGCTACCATGTGAATGTTTCAACTGTTTTATATGATCAAACTTTAATATTATGCCCAATAACATCACCAAATGATTCTTGCATCCACTCCCCTCTTTTTCGTTTTCAGTTTCTTGATTCTTCAATAACTTGCTAGATTTGTTTCATTGTCAGATCTGACTTTGGATAAAGAGGTATATACCGTAAGATTTTTCTTTAGCTAAAAAATTACTTAGGCCATAGAAAGCCTTATTAATTTGTAAACCCTTGTTCAGAAAGCACACAGAAGAACAAAGAAATAGTATTATTTAATAATATAATCATAAGCCTGTTTGTTTAAGACATACATATCGGGATTTGCTAGATATTGTTTCGGAGGTCTACATGTTCAAAGGTAGAAAACAAATTAGGCGTGCTATGGAGGGGACAGCAGGCCTTAAAATGGGCAGGGCCAATAGGTGGGCGGGAATGGAAGGTCTGGGATCTTTCCCCTCTCTCCGTCTATTTATATCGTTGTTGACCAAAGCTACTTATTAAAATCTAGTATTGATCTAAGAGATAGGGAGTCGAAGCCAATTGAAATATTTCTACAATAATATAGTATTTCCAAAGCTGATTTCAGAGTCATCTTTTGACGGGATTTATCAACTAGAGAACAACAATTCACCCCTTCTTACGACTAACATACCTGTTGACTACACATGGTCAGCATTTTCTTAATCACAACACTATAAAAACATGTTTGTCAGCAAATTTATTGTAGCATTATGCACCAAAAAACAATGGATGGCCCTTACTAATTAGCAAGTGCCGAGTTAAATTAATCAAATGAACATGTAATCTAATCCTTGTTTTACTTATTCTATCATGAAAATTCTAATTAATCTCGTGTGGGAAACCTTGCCATATGCCAAAAGGCAAGAGGGCTTGGCTCAAGCACATACAAATTTCAGCTTTTCATTTGATTATCTTAAGCCAAAGACATTGACGAAAATCACCCGATCCAAGAGCCGGTAAAGCTTAATATAATAAACTAGGAAGAAATCACATGAGTATATGAAGTTAACATCTGCAAATTTAAAAAGCAAAGAATCACATGGCGTTAGCCAGGGCGGCCAATTGCAAGTATTAAAGGACAGGACGGTGGGTGAGATGGGCTTATTAAGATTTTCTTTGAGAGAGTTGGCACCCACTGCTGGTGCTGCATTTAGACCGCCCATCTTAGTCAACGTATCCTTTGTCATTTCATGATTGATTAATTTGCCATATTTATTAAGGACAAATATATATGGCTTGTTGAAGTTATTTAATCGTTGTAGCATCAAAAATAGTTGTTATACACTTATATATTCTACGCTTGAACATGCATGTCGGGTATCATGGAAAATTATAATACTTAATGTTATTTTCCCCCAATCCTATGTTTTTGGTGAAAATATTACCTTCCTAAGATTTATCATAAATTTTTTTGGCACTAAAATTATTCATCACACCTCTCTCTCTCTCTCTCTCTCTCTCTCTCTCACACACACACACACACACACACACATGCAAAATGATAATTTTTAATTAAGAATATTTTAAAAATTGTTAAGATTAATATTATTTTGTTTGATTTTTGATTATCTAGTTATTTTCAAATGATTTGGATATAATAAATGATAATTATATGAACATTTATTCTTTTAATTAGCCAAAAAATCATATTATCAATCACTACTTTAGTGTTTTCAATTGTTAATAAAGTAGTAATGAATGCCTAACCAAAGCAATATTTATCTTAATCTTGCATGTGAGGTCTCAATCCTTTGCTCTAAGGAAAAAGCACAAGATGTGAGAGACATTCAGTCATGAGATGAGGCCGGGGATTAGTTATCAGGGTTAGGTAAGCAATAGAAAAAAGTAATGGGCATGTCCTCTTGGTGGAGCTTAAGAGGAGCACATGAGCTTGAAAACACAAATTCTATTTTCAAGTGGGAATTAATGTGGAGGTAAGGCACATGGAAACCTTGAGGTCGCCAAGAAACAACAGCAATTTGAAGCTGGGTCAAAAAGATGAAATGAAAGAAAAATTTTCTTCCTCTTACAGGCAAAAGAAAAAACTGGAAGGAAAACCGACCTTTCTTTTTTCTATGAAGAGAAAGAAAGAAATGAAAGAAAAACTTCATTTATTCTATTTTTCCTTATTCTTTCTCGTTGTTGTTTTGATTTTTTTTTCTTTTCATAGAGAAGAATTAAAAGAACTATCATCTTTTTTTTTCTTTTTTCTTTTTTTTAAGGGAAAGAACTAATTAAGACACATCACTTCTTTTTTTTTTTGTTGCGAAAAAGAAGGAAATAAAAAGAAGAAACCTTTTTTATTTTAAGTTTTTCCTTTCTTTCAGGAAAAAAAAGCAAAAATCATTTGAAAAAGAAAAAGAAGAAAAATGTAATGAGAAAAATCTTCCCAAAAAAAAAACAATTTTGGAGACAACGAAATAATGAGTGTCAAAACCATGAAAAAAAAAATTCTTGACAAAATATATGTACCTTGATTATTTGAATAACGCGTTTAGGATGAAAAGTGCTCCCTCGTGTGTTCTAAGGTATTTCTACAAATAGATCATATACTTTTATATGAAAATTGGTTTCTTATGATGTTATACATGTTGAGTTTGATTTCACATGAAGTTAAAAGTTCTCAAATTGTTCTTTATTATCATTTACGTCGGATTAGTAAGGCACCCTAATTCTGGTCTATCATAGACTACCAATAGCAATATGGGCATGAATATATTGCTAACTCGCATGAAGGTTATCATATCACAAAAACATAAATGTTTTACCCCTTCCTCAAAGAGTTGGAGTGCAACTATAGAGCTCATTCATGAATATGAACATGCCAATTGTGTGTGAAAGAATATACAAACTTTTGACTACTCATCGCACAGACCCATATCTTAATACCTCAAAATTAATTTTAAAAAATAATAAATAAAATAATTAAAAGAAGATAGATAAAAGTAATATTGGTTTAAAATAAGGGAAATGCTGTTGATTATTGAATTTGGATCAATTAAATATGATTTAGGATAACATACGATTAATTAAATGCTCAACACTCGTAGTTGCAAGTGACGTGATCAAGCTGTCGCAACATGCGGGTCTAAGAACTTGACTACTCAACATAAAAAGAGTTGCCACTAATCTTTTTTGTTTAGATGTGATTGATCACTTATTTTAATATACCTTTTTAATCAGATTTTAAACTCAACTTAGATTCAATTAAAATTAACATGGGTTCCAATTTATGAAATAGTTTTAGGGTTTGAGAATATGGTTATGCATGAGTAAGGAATTAGCACATCCATAAAACTCAGTTTAAAAGATAGTACCAATTAATTATGTGTTTAACTATTTTAACCTTAATTTGTAATCCTTGATTTCATATATGCTTATATTTTTCTTAATTACTATTTGTTTGTTTATTTTTGTCTTTTTCTTTCATTTTCTTATCCATTTATAGATATTGAAGATTTTTCCTATGTCTTCCCAACAGTGTAGTAAACTTAGGAAAACTTGCTCATCTCAAGAGTCTTCAAAAAAGACACATTTACATTCTTAAAGAGACTTTGTCATCAGATTTATTAAGTGTATTAAGAGAAGGCTAACTTTAACATTTATTATTTATTTTATAACTTTTATACTCTAAAAAGTAATTTTATAAATTTCATGAATTAAAATCTTCCTATTCAAAAAGTTATTAAACTCTTGCAAAACTTTGGTGATATTTAGAAATAATTCCCTACTTAGAGAAATTTCAAGAAATTGCACCTTAATTTCTTAAAGAAATCTCATCATCCTAGGTTTTCCCTATTTAATATTCTTAATGCAAACATGAAATAAATGAAGCAATATTCCAATTTTATTAAATAGCTAACAAAACCTTTAAATTGAAAGCTTTTTCTAAATTCTCCAAAAGTTTTGATAAAATTTAGAAATATTTCTTCGCATAAAAAAATTTCAAAAAATTTGTCACTAAAATATTTTTGAAAAATCTTAACTAGCATTTGATTTCTTTTTACTTGAAATAAATGAAATGGAAATCGAAGACATATCCTTAAAATAAAAATCCAAATCAATAATACATGAAATGAAATATAATTCAAAATCAATAATAAAGGAATCAAGGGAAAAGAAGGGCAAATCAGAATTAAAAATCGAAATTCATTTTAACAGAGGAATTTATTTGAAATAGAAGGTTTCAAGCTTGGTTTAGCTATTCAAGGTTTAATCGGAATTAGAATTGATTTTAACAAAAGGGAAACAGATAGGTGAATTTAGGTAAAGGAAGAATGAAGAACCGAGATTTTGGATATCTGCCCAAATCGAAGTTTCCCCAAATTTTTTTCACTCTACTTTCATTTTTATTAAACCAATCAAATTTTAACATGTGACAATTGAAAGGGGAAATGCCACATCAGGATCTGATTAAGCCACAACATCGTCTAAATTGCAACGTTGACATGCTACATCACTTGCCATGTTAGGAATGGGAATAGCATTTGTTAGTATTTACAACAAAAGGGCCTTTTTAGGAATGGGAATGGGAATAGCATTTGTTAGTATTTACAACAAAAGGGCCTTTTTAGGAGAATAAAAAAAAGGATGGTCTTAATTAGGTACAAATCAAAGTAAAGATTCAACTAGATAAAAAAAATTTAAGACTTAAGTGTAAAAATACATATAGTATAAGGTCTTTTGTGCTATTTAAGCTAAATGAAAGAAAAGAAGGAAGAGTGTTTTCTTTTCATTAAATAGTGATAAAAAAATTTAAAATCCAGATCCAAAGGTTATAAATATCATGCTCCAATTTGTGTTTTCCTTTTTATGTTAAAATTTTTGAATTGGGGTTATAGACTACCAAATCCAAATTTAGTATAAATTTTACATATTTTTAAACATGATCATCGACAACAAACAATTCTAGTCTCTTGGAAAAACTAAATTCTCCTAGGTAGTATGAGAACGTTTAGTATGAGTAAAAATAAGCATGAGAGAGAGATAGAGTAAGAGAGTGAAAAACCAAGAGAGTAGGAGAGAGAGTGACTATGGTAGAGCACGTTTAGAGGTTGGAGATCGCCAAAACCTAATACCTTATAATAAGCAAAGAAACAGAGTAATGCAAAGTATTGATAAAGGAAAGATAGGTTGCACTCCATTTTTATGGGAAACTTATGCTTGAATGCATCATGGATTGATGTCAAAAACTAGTTTTTGCCTTTTGGAGAAGTGATGGATGTGTTTGTCAAGAAGAGAAATCATAATTATAAGTGTTGTCCCACCTTTGTTAGATTTAAAGAGAAAGAAGAAATGTTGAAGGCTATTGAATGTAGGGATTGTAGTATTCTCAATGGGAAAGCTTTGCAAGTTAAGAAAGCAGCCCTAAGGCTGAAGGAGGAAAACCATAATGACACATAAAGAAGGACGACTTCCTCGAATCCTAGCTATGCACAAATGGATGGATGGTTCTTCATGAATGTGTTAAACAGGCTTAAATTCCCCTTCACTAAGTTTGACCAAGTAATGGACTCAGCAAAAGAAGCTCACAAATGGCCAAAAAGCAAAAGAGCTAAAAGAAACCAATTACCAAGAGGTTTGGTTTGAAGTGGATTATTCCAAGGAGGAGATGAGATGGGTGCATTGTCGTGCAATCAGCAAGGTGAACATGACGGCTACACCTCTGGAAATTCAAATAGCCTTCGCCAAAGACACAATTGATGTAAATGTTAGGATGGCCAAGAACCTATACATAGTTGTTACATTCAGAGACAGAGATGAAATGGAAATCGTTCTTGAACTTTACTAAGACATCTTTGAAAGGTGGTTTGACACACTTCAACCATTGAAAGAGGCGAGAGGTGTCTATTACAAGCCTGTGTGGGTTAAGATCATTAATATTCCTTGGCATTTATGGCACGAGGACTTATTTTAACTGCTAGGGGATAAATGGGAAAAATTCATCAAATTAGATGAATCAACAAAAGAGAAATGCCAGTTCGATTGGGCACTGGTCATGGTAAAGGTTAATGAAATTTCAATGTTTCTGGTGTACACCAAAATTCATGTTGGGAATGAGTCGTTCAAAGTCCAAGCTATGGTGGACAAGGAGGTCAAAGAAGTGTGTGAGAATATTATGGAACAGGGAAGGTTGGTGAAAAATAATGAAGTTAAGCTAAATGTAATAAAAGGTCCGGAGTACATTAACTGATTAACGAAGAATGCTTATAAGGGAGAAAAAGATGAAATGACAGGTAGATCTCGTATGACCTTGGAGAATGTGTTACAAGATCTACACGAGAAGAAAATTCAAATTAAAGTGCACAGAATCACTAGGCAAAAGGAAAGAAGTGCTAGTTCTACTGCCTAGAAAAATGAGTGTGCAAGCGAAAGTAAGGCTAAAGAATAGACATTTCAGTGTAGGAAAGGCAAGGAAACATGCTGTCCAAAGATCGAGGATGACATGAAAGAGTTGGTTTTTCTAGGAAAAAAGACAAAGAATAGGCCTAGCTTGGTATCAAATGAGAGAAGGCTAGGTAGAAGTAGGGACAAAAGTTTTGGGTTAAGTGTGAGGAACTAAAGGCTATGTGATATTAAACAAAATGTAATACACTTTGGAAGAGATTTTTAAGGTAATAAGGCCTATACTTGAAACAAAAGTTCAATGGAGAGATGTTGGGAATTTGGATCTTTTAGTAAGTATGGTGAGGCCCACAAAGTAGGGAGTAAAAAATTTAGGCCAAAAAAAGTCTCTTTGATGATGAAAAGGATGGTTTACACCAATAGTATGGTGATGGGTGATGGGTTGGAAAAAGACAAATTAGGACAAGAAATAGGCTGGAGCAAAGTGGATAATAAGTTAATAGGAGTGGGTTATATGGGAGTAAAGGAAATATTTAGCTTAGAGCTCAGAAAGGGCTCTGATTGCACCACAATACCTGAGAATTATTTGTCTATTTAATCAAAAATGAGTAAAGAGACAAGTAAGAGTGGATTGGGTAATTCTATAGGGGATTCGGATATGTTTTTATTGGAAATGGTGGCCAAAAGATTGAAAAAAAGGCATAAGGGAGTGAACAGAAAGACAACAGGAAAGATAAAACTTAAGAAAGGAGAGTACAAAGAAAGGTCTTTGGCAAAATTAGGGTTAGGTAGTATGGGGTAAAAATTGAATAAAAAGAAAAGAAAAATGAAGGGAAAAGGAACTAGTTTATTGACAAAGATAGACTCTACGAATGGTGGAATCAAATCCCATTAGATTAAAGAAGAAAAAAAGAGTAGAGCTCCAAGCGAAGTCGTTAAGTGCAATGGGGTCTGACTAGTTCGAAAGAGGCAGAAAGTAGAAAAAGAGAAACAGGAGCCTATAGGTGAAGCCGTACTATGAAAATCAAAAAAGGAGATGGCTAAGGCAACTACATCTGACAATAATATAGCATGCAGAAATACTATAATAAAAAGAGAAGCTGTGGCTACCTACGAGATTGTAAATATGCTAGGCCTTAAGTTCCTCCAAAACAGTGACAAAGTAATTGAAGAATTTGCCAAATTAGAGAAAGAGATGCAAGAGGAAGTGTGACATAAGGTAAGTGCAAATTGAAGTCTTGTGGGTCATTTTTAAATTCATTATGAAGTTACTAACTTGGAATGTAAGCGGCTTAGGTAGAAATGAGAAGAGAAGGACAGTTAGAAAGTTACTATGTAGAGTTAAACTAAATGTTGTTTTGTTGCAAGAAACTAAACTAAAATAGGTGAATTGTAAGGTCTTGAATGCTTTAGGGGGGAAAAGTAAATATAAAAGAGTAGGCAAAGAGTCTAATGGTGCATTTGGAGGTATTATTACATCATGGTAAGGAAATTCATATATGGGTAGGAACTATATTTTGTTGGAAGGATGAGTTAAGGATAAGAATTGAAAGTGCGGGTTTGATAATGTGTATAGTTTTGCAGATGATAGATTAAAGATGGATTTGTGGGAAAAAGCTAACAAAAGAATTAAGGGACATGGATTGTCCATGGTGTATTGAAAGAGATTTTAATGTCGTTTTAAGGGCTGATGAGAGATTGGGTGCTAACCTAAATGATAGAGAAATGGAAATGTTTCAACAATTCTTGAGTCAGGTTGGGTTGATTGACTTACCTTTAAATGGTAGCAAGTTTGCGTGGTGTAACAATTGGCAAAAAATTATTTTCAACAGACTTGATAGATTTTTGTTTAATGAGGTAGTGGTTAGAAGGTACCAAAATATCAAACAATGGTGCATGCCTTCTTTTCTGTTGGATCATAGCCTTGTACTTGTGGGTATGAAAAACATGAATTAGGGTCTTAAACCCTTCTAATTTTTTGGTAACTGGTTAGTAAAAGAAGATTTTTCAAAAGGTTTTATTAAGGCTTGGGATGAAAATGGCAGTAAATATGGGTGATTTTTGGCTAAGAGTAAGGCATATCGAACAAGCAATTAAAAAGTGGCAGGCAACAAAATGGGCAAGAAGCTAATCTAAGATTAAGGAGTTGGAAGAAGATGTTTGGTAACTCTATAATATATAGTTAATTGGGCTTAATTTTGATCATAATTTAGTTTTGTTCTTGTAGTAATGTATAGAAATTAGTAGATTTTATTTAATTATTTTGAATTAGTTAATTTAGATGAGCCAATCTAATCTTAGTTAATTTTATGCTTAATTTAATGTTAATGTGATTAAGATAGGTTATTATTGATTTATTTGTGCTTTTGTAGGTATTTGATGAAAGAAAAATTTTAGTAAAAGAAGAAGAGCAATTTCAAGATGTAAACTTACACTACACATGTTTTGGTATTTTGGCCATAACTCTCTCTACAGAGTTTCAAATAAAGTGATTTTTATACCATTGGAAAGATAAGAAAAAAATATACAACTTTTATGTTTGCTACTTCACCCAATTTGGTGTTAATGTGGTTAAGATAGGTTGTTATTAATTTATTTGTGCTTTTATAGGTATTTGATGAAAGAAAAATTTTAGTAAAAGAAGAAGAGCAATTTCAAGGTGTAAACTTACACTACACATGTTTTGGTATTTTGGCCATAACTCTCTCTACAGGGTTTCAAGTAAAGTGATTTTTATACCATTGGAAAGATAAAAGAAAAATATACAACTTTTATGTTTACTACTTCACCCAATTCAACATGAAAAGTAGTCAAAAAGCTTGTCAAAATTGATGTACTGCAGCAATCCTAGGGCAATTATGATTTTTGTTAATTAATTGGGTAAGGCTATGACCCACGTAGTCTGATGAGGAAATCCTAATTGAAATTGACTTCTTTCTTCACCCAACTTGGCCTAACTTCAAAGTCTATAAAAATAACCTTTTTGAGGACTTTTAAGAAGAAGAAAAGAAAACGAAACACCAGATTGGCAGTGGAGAACCAAGCCACAAAGTCGTTGAAGCTGAGAAGATTTTGAAGGATTCAAGAAGACTTGGAAGATCAAGATTATAATTCTTGAGTTTTATCTTTTTTATTATTCTTTTGTTCTCTTAGTTTGTTTTTATTGCTTAAATTTAATTTGATGATGATATATGAGTTGATGGGGACTAAGTTTTTAATCTAAGATTATGATTGAACTCAATATATAGTCTGATTTATTTATCTCTCTTTTGCTTATGTTTGATAGATTTAAGTTGTTTATTTATTATGTTCTTAATGCTTCTAATTACCTGATCACCAATTAGATTAAATTGGAAACTTAGGTTAAACATTGACGAAAGAGATTTAGGTAGACCTTAAATAGAATATCATATGATCGAATGCACTTAATTGATTAGGTGATTTAATTTGCATGTAGGGTAGACATACACTTATAAGCCATACGTAGCCAAAATTAGAGCATAAACTTAATGAATCTTTTTTCAATTTAATTTATATAGACATATAGTAAATTAATTGAGAAAGGTATTTTTATCAGAAACTCGACAAGTTTGTAAATAATTTAAGACTTTAGGTTAGCAACTTAATCCATTAAACTGAGTTAAAAGAGAGAGATAATGTTTAGATGAAATATTAAGAAACATCATAATCTTAGATCTAGTTGTTAAGTGAGTTTTATTTACCATTTAATTTTAGTTTTAGTTTATTAGTTTTAATTTTTCTTTTTAATAATTTTAAATTATTTGGATAAAATTAGAGAGTTATAATTTTAGTAGTTAATAGTAAGAATTAAAACAATTCTCCTTGAGAACGATACTCTATTCATTATTATATTATTTATTAATGATATGTGCACTTGCATGAGAAATCAATAACAATATTTAAAGGAAACAATTGGATTGGCAAAATAATCGAAAGGATGGAAGATGTAAAGAGGAGTTTATGGGTCTAAGGTTTGAATTGTGGTATGTTTATAGAGTAGAAGAACCATCTTGGCATCAAAAATTGAGGGTGAAATGGTTCTTGGAATGTGATAAAAATACAAAGTTTTTTCATGCAATGGTGTTTGCTCGAAGGAGGAGAAACTGCATTAATAGGATAAAAGTAAATGATAAAGAGATTGAGGACTGTCTAGCTATTAGAGAAGAAGTGGTGTGATATTTTGATTAGTTGTAAGAACTTATGCTGACAATCGACCTTAAAGAGTGGGAGGTGGAATTCATGAGACTCATAGAGCATGGGACCAGTACATTGGAGAATTGTTTTATAGAGGAGGAGGTTAGAGAGGCTATTTTTAGTTATGATGGTAATAAAGCCCCAGGACCTGACGAGCTTAATTTTAATTTGTTTAAGGCACAATGGTACGAGATCAAGGACGAGGTAATGGAGTTTATGGAGAAATTTTATGAAACAAATAACTTTGATGAGAGGATAAACTCCTCCTTTCTTACTTTGGTCCCTAAATGCAACAACCCCATAGATTTGAATGTATATAGGCCTATAAGCTTAGTAGGAAACGTGTATAAAATGGTGGCGAAGGTGCTCACCAATATGACTTAAAAAGGTGGTTGGCCAGGTAGTTAGTTATAATCAGTTTGCATCCTTAAAAGGGAGACAAATAAAATACTGTGCGTTGATCACCAATAAAGGGATGGATTGGTTACAAAAGAGTAAAGATGAGGATATCTTTTTTAAAGTGGATTTTGAGAAAGCATACGATAGTGTGGATTGGAGCTTTATGGATTTTGTAATGTAAAAAATGGGGTTTAGTGAGAGATAGGGGAGATGGATTGATATTTTTATTTCCTCGATAGTAATGTCAACGCTTGTTAATGGCTCCTTATCTAGGCCAATCAAAATGAAACGAAGAGTCAGACAAAGGTGCCCCTTATCCCTTTTCCTATTCAACATGGTCACTGAAGCTGTTAGTGTCCTCTTAAACAAGGTAGTGGCAATGGGTTTGTGCAATGGTATTGAGATAGAGAATAATGCCCTTGTGGTTTCTCACCTACAATATGCGGAAAACACTATGATCTTTTGTAAACCTGAGTTAGATAGTGTCTTAAATTTTAAAAGGATGTTAAGGTGTTTTTAGGGCTCAAAATTGACTTCCACAAAAGCAAACTTTATGGCATAAAAAGTGATGATGCGGTGGAGTCTTAGGGTAATAAACTCTCATGTTCGGTAAGTAAGCTTCCCATGTCTTATTTAGGGCTTTCCTTTGGTGCAAAATATCACTCTAAAATTATATGGTAACCGATGGTAGAAAGGTTCGAAGCTAGACTTGTAGGCTGGAAATCTCAACTCTTATCCATAAGTGAGAGAGTTACTTTGATTAAATCGGTATTGGGTAGCCTTTATGTTTATTTTATGTCCTTATTTGAGATATCGAAAGGGGATAAGGAAGAGTTTGACAAGATTCAAATGAGGTTTTTATGGAATGGGTCGAAGGAAAGGTGAAATATTCATTGGGTCGACTAAGACTCTATGTGCAAACTTAAAGATTATGGGGAACTTGTTTTCTTCGATCTTTTACTGAAAATCCATGCTCTACCAAATAAATAGGTGTGTAGATTTAGTGAAGAAAGAGAGTGCCTCTGGCAAAATGTGATCATGGCTAAAAATAGGGGGGATTCTTTAAGTCTCATTCTTTTGGATTTGGGGAGGGGTAAGACTTTCACTATGTGAAAAAATATTATTAGCCCACGAAATCCTTTAAGGAATCTATCTCTTGTTTTACGTACATGTATAGGCTACTCGATTGGAAATGGTACTAGAATAAATATTTGGGATGATGAGTGGATAAAAGACATTATCCTTCGTATTGCCTTTCCTTGAATATTTGTGCTCGTGATCAAAAATCTGGTAAAGTTTCCAAGTTTGGATACTGTTAGTTAAAATTCTACTACGCAAGTATATGTATCGAATAGACAGTATATTAGCAAGTAGAATATCGATCCCACAGGGAATTGATCTAAAAGTTTACTAAGTACTAAAATTATCGCAAATTAATCTTATCCAAACAATATCAAAATAATATCAAATCAAACTAAGTTATAGCAGAATTAAATTAAGAAAAACAAAATAATAAATACTCAAATAAATATCAAATCAAACAAGCCTAGGATTACAATATCCCTCACACTTCATCTAAATCTTACCTCTCTTCCTTAACTTATCTCAATGGTTTGAATTGCTAACCTAGAGTCTTAATTATTTATAAGGGTCTCCCGACTCATCTTATAAAAATATCTATTTTAACCAACACTATATCCCTATGTGAATTGAAATTAAACAAACTCATTAAGTTCAGGCTCTAATCTGGCTACATATGGCCTATAGGTATATCCCTATCCTATACGCAAATCAATTAATATGATCATATGCTATCCCAATTTTAGTCTACACTAAACTCCCTTTCCCAAGTTTGTTTAGGTTTCTAGATCAATTTAATTGGTGGCCAAGCAATTAAAAGCATTAAGAACAAATTGGAATAAACAATTCAAATCCATTGAAAATAAGCAAGAAAGTGATTAAAAATCTAGATTACATGTGAGTTCAATTGCAATCCTAGAAAAATAAATTAGCTCATAATATCTAATAAAGACAATATCCAAAGAAATTTAGCCATGAATCAAGTCAAAGAAAATAGAAAAACACAAAGTAAGAGAGAAAACTAATAGTTAGAGATTTATGATCTTGATTCTCTCTCCAATTCTCTTGTTTCCTTGCTTTGTTCTTGGCTCCAAATCTCCAGAATAGTTGCTTGCTGCCTCCCTCTCCAAAATCTCTGAAAAAGGCTTCTTAAATAGGCTCCAAATAACTTAATTTTCGAAATCCCGTAATGTCCTTATATTTTTTTTGGAAAGTCGCGCAGCGCTGCGGCGCTACTTCTCCAGCGCTGCAGCGCTGAGCTCTCTGGAATTTTGTATGTGTGCTTCCTTTCATCAACGCTGCAGCCTTGTTCGCCCAGCGCTGTGGCAGTCTATCAACTTCAACGTGAGTTTCATCCTGATATGTTAAGAACTGGGAAGTAGTAAACATAAAAGTTTATCCCTGTCTCTTAACTTTCAATGGATCAAAAATCACATCATTGGACTTCTGTATTGAAAGATTTGCTCCAAATACCACATCATGTTCAGTCTTTACATACTGCTACAGTGGTCCGACTTTGACAAATATTTTGACCATGATCCAATCAGAACTGGGCAACTTGGTGAACATAAAACATGGTATCCCTTCTTCTTATAATTCTATTGGTCTAAGAATCACCTCATTTGGAGTTTTTTTGAAAGAGATATGGTCAAAATACTGAAACATATACGATGAAGCTATCACCATACTTGCACTGATTTTCATCAAATGTGCTTTTTCATCAATTTCCTACAAAAGTCATAAGAGAAATTAGCAATAACTACTCTTAAAGTAATTTAAAACAAATAACTTAAAATTTAACTAAAATAACTTAAATTAATCACTTAACAAGTAATCAAACTTAAATTAAAAAAAAACACCTATAATGCTACAATTCGAACTTAAAATTTCAAAGATCTAGCTACTTAAGCTCCTAAAATGACTTAAAATAACTCCATATAATAGAGTTATCAGATATTGGGACAATAGAGGGATGGCAATGGAATGTGGAACTTAAAAGAAGGCTTTTTGATTGGGAGCAAGATACTTGGGCTTATTTCAAGTAATGCCTTGATCACATCCACCTTGACTATGAGATAAATGACAAGTTGATATGGAAATGTAACCTAAATGGTTGTTATTCTCCTAACTCTTTCTGCAGATCTGTATTACAAAACAATGACACAAATAGGAAGTTATGAGGAATGTCTAGGCAAGATTGGCTCCCCTGAAGGTGGAGATATTTGTTTGGCAAGTGATGAAGGGTAAAGTCACAGTCAAGGAAGAGCTCGTCAAGAGAAATTTGATGCAAAGGGAGGCTGGCTTGTGCACATTAAGCAACAAGGAAATTGGGTCGGTTAAGCATTTCCTTTTTTCATGCTTGGAATCGTGGAAGGTGTGGAGCTCATGGTTAGGAGGATGGGGAATTTATGGGTGCATGCCAATGGACCACCCTCTTTCTTATTTGCATGGAATATCTACTGTGCTTAAGCAAATAGAAAGAAAGTGTGGAGAATGTCACTCTTGGCTATAATTTATTACATAATTAAAAGGAAACCCCAAAGGGGCTTCCAAGTTTAGCCGCAACGTGGCTTTCTTTGGATGGCATTTGTTCAACATATATTTAATCTTATTTTATTTGTTTTTTTTTTAAATTAATGGATTTCATTGATAGAAAAATAGGGATAAGTTCCCTAGATACAAAAACAAAGCACATGATTTTAAGATGCTATGCCTTGATTATCATATCATCTCAAAATCATGTTAACAACCTGCCCAGGAGAAGCCATAAAAAAATAGACCACCAAAAACAAACATCCATATCATCAATTTACAGACAGATGAAGATTCAAAACTAGCATAAAGCCATAACGTCATACCAAAATCCCCCTGCTTAGTAATTCTGAACTCCAGATCACACGCTTTTACAAGTAACCATAACATCTCATTCAAAAGACTCCATATCATCTCAGTATTATTTGATTTGTTGAGGATGCATGTGTGGTATTTTCTTTTTATGCTCACTAAAACCAACTCACGTTCTGGCTTTGGTTCAATTAAGTCTTACTCCAGAAAACATCAATAGGCCAAGAAGCAAAGTAAAAACCACTCTAAAAAAAAAATCTTGCACTTTGAGGGGAACGGTGGCTAGGTTTTTTTACAAAGAGAGGAAATTTGCGGCACAAGGAAGGGCAAGAGAAGAAAAAAAGGACAGAGGAAAAGGAAAGCAAGAGGAAGTCGCTGTCTAAAATACCCAGTCCAACGAAGGCAACAGTGCCGAGGGCCGAGCAAGGAAGAGAGGGTTTAAAGAAACGAGTTGGCTGCTAGGGTAAATGGGAGAAGAAAAACAAGAGAGCAAAAATGAAGAAAAGTGAAAGGGGTTGCCTGGTAGGATTAGGAATAGATACAAAAAGATGAAAAGGGTATTTTCATGAATTGGGTATTTTTATTTATTTAATTTTTTTATTCATGAATTAAATTTATAAAATTACTTTAAAAAGGATAAAAAAAATTAAACTATTGTTTTGATAAGTAACAAAAAATAAAAAATTAATAGAATAAAGTTAATAATGACTTAATAAAATTATTGGACATCCCAAAATTGCTTTCACAATGTGATTAATTCTAAATAATTATAAAGGTATAAGATAAAAAATAGTAATTAAAATTGAAGATAATTTACAAAATTTCATCATTAAAATTAAAAAAAATTTAATATGCGTAATTAATATTCATTTTATTTTGACTTTCAAAAGAAATATTCATTTTATTTTAATAATTTTATTATATAAATTATGTAGCCTTTTTTTTTATTTTGCTATCCATATAAGTTATGTAGCTTATGAATAATGACTTTCAATATATTAAATTTTCTTAATTTTAATTTTATTTTACTATTGGAATCATTGTAATTCACAAAATATGATTATATTAATATTAACTTATATTAAGATATAAAAAATCAAATATTTTTAAAAATTATTTGAATAAAAATTTTACTTAGTAAGACCTAGGAAAATCTTTTTAAAATATAGATATTTTATAATGATTATTTTTAATTTATTATGATAACTATTATTTATAATTTTACAATGTTAAAATTACTTTTTAATTATTATTATTATTATTATTATTATTATTTATTTTTAATATTATATAATTTAAAATTATTTTTAGTAAAAATGGACTCAGTGCGAAGCGGGGCATCACTCTAATATGGGCTATTTGATTCTACAGGAACAAAATACATTTCGAAGAAAAGTGCTGAGACATGCTTGAGGTGTTGGATATTGTTAGAATAAGAGTGGCATGGTGGGCTAAGTCCAAATGGCTTAATGAGAATGCTGCAATCATTCATATGGCTAATTATCTTTCACTGACAAGAGCTGCAGTTCCTTTGAAACCACCGAAACCTGTGGCTAGATGGGAATGTCCGCCGGTTGGGTGGTTCAAGTTCAACATAGATGGGGTTGCTAGAGGCTGCCCGGGTAACCTAGGTATTGGGGGAATTATGAGAGACGAGAAAGGGGTTGTCAAAATGGTTCTCTCTAAAAAGACGGGATGGGGAGATGCTAATTTGGCAGAGGTTCTTGCGATAAGAGAGGCTATGGTGATTTTTGCAGCATCACCTTGGGTATCTAGGGGCGGTATCATTATAGAGTGCAACTCAAAAAACGCTGTTACTTGAGTTGAGAAGCCTGACTCGTCTCCTTGGAAACTGAAACAATTGATATTACAGATTAAAGCTCAGTGGTGGATGGCAGATAAGGTACATTCCAAGATCAGGTGACGAAAGGGCAGATTATTATCCTAAAATGGGAATGGATAGAACAAATGACTTGTTATGTGTTTATCCGTGATTGTGTTGTTATGAAAGTGTGTACAGGGGAAACACCCTCATGGTGCATCACTCTCTGTGGTGTGAAAGTCAGGAAAAATGATGCTACTCCCCCGGAGGATAAGTTATTTTACGTGGGATGGGTTCTCCAATGTCAGAGGGAGTTTTGTCCTTGTCCTGGTGCTAACTGGAAGCGGCGAAAAGTGCAAGGAGACGTAAGAAAAGAAAACTACCCAAGAGGTTATGTTTGCTTTTCTTACTTGTTCTGCACTTTGAGAGACGCAATGCTGGATTCTTGGCCGAGTTTTTGTTGTGTACTGTTTATCTTTATGCGTACATGGCCTCCAAGATTAGAGAGTTTTTGTTGCAGGGGATGTACATTCCACAGGGTATTGACTCGGCGGTGTTTTTGTAAGCCAATCAATTGACGGTATTCTGACAGCTATATCTCAGTTGAATATTGTCCTTTTATATGTGAAAGAGTTCTTCTTTTGCTATAAATCAAAGTTAACTTTCAAAAAAAAAAAAACATGATTTTCAATGTTTATAATAGTAAACATTTGACAAGGACAAACATTTGTAGCCACTTAACACTTTTAATTAATTCAATCAACCATGACTAGAAAATATAGTGGTTTTTTAAACCACATATAAAGCAAAGGCAGCACACCTTAACCACCAAAAATTAAAATTCTTGTAGTGTATTTTCATGACTTTTGGTTACTTTATGATATATACTATTCACAAGTAGTCATTGGTAATGGAAAAGCTTGTTTGTTTCGAAGATAAAGCATTGTTTTAAAAAATGTTTAAATTAAGTTACTAATTAATTATTATTGTAGGAACTCCATTGTTGTTAGTAATTATTTTTGTCACATCTTCATCATTGTTAATTTGTAATTCAAAATAAATTACTATTTAGGTAGTGTTGGGTACTTCTCAACGTTATATGATTCAGATAATATGATTTTAAGTAATGTAATTATAGAGAAAATAATATTACAGTATTTGATATATAAACAAAATAATGATGAAAATGTAAAGAAGATAATATTGTAGTATTTGACTTACAAGTACTTTGTTGAGAATGTAATGTTAATTTTTAAAATTACTTTTATTTATTAAAATGTAAATTTAATATATTTATATTTTTTATTATTAATTTTTATATAATATCATCTACTAAATATTTTTTAATATCATATATTTTATTTTCATTTCTTATTATAATATTATATATTTTGTTTTAATTTCTTTAATATAATTTTTTATATTATATATTTTATTTTAATTTCTTTTACTTATTATATAAATTTTAATTTCTTATATTTTATTTTATTTTTTATTTTTATATTATGTGTTTTATTTTAATATTTTTTATTTTAATTATAATATTATAAAATATTTTTAACAAGATAATAAAAGGTAAAAATGTTATAATATGATTGCATTGGTTTTAAGTTACAATTACATTATATTTTTTATCTGTAATGTAATGTAATTACATTGTATGTAATCTTATATTACTTATAAAATAAATACTGCATGTAAATTAATTAGATAAATTATAAAAAATATGTTTCCATTTCTCTTATAGCAAAGGTTACTTTAATGTTAAGGTTTTGAGCTAAAATGCATTTTAAGTTTCAAGGCAAATGTTTTCATTTTGAAGTCCTAGAATTTACATCAATGCAAGCCATTGCCCAAAATATTAATCCTAGAGAGTTGTGCCTAATATGTTCTCCAGATAAAACCTAGCTGTAAGGGTCAGAAATCATAATATTCCTGCCAAAAAGAAAAAAAAATTTGCCGAGTTGTTATTTAGTTTAATTAATATATTACACGTGGCCCACGTCTGGCAAAGTAGGCGTCATGCTTATTCGTGCTCAGAACGAATCGAGATAATTGAAGAGCAAAGACAAAATTAAACAAGCAAACAAATTGCGACAAGTAAAGCTCTGGGAGAGTCTAGCAAGGCATGTGTTTGACCAGCCAAACTTATTTCCGATGACCATTGCCCTTGTCCTTTATTTAGTAGCCATCTCATCAAGTTTTATGCAGGAACTTTCTGGCTAAAATAACGTTGGGCGACCCGAGAGTCCAATACCTTGAAAGCTTCCTCCAGTTTGATGCATCGAGGTGTTTTGTATTGGCTAACAGAAGACCCTTTTGATATGTAAAAGTCCATGAGCGCATCAAATGTTCCCTGCTCTACCACCCTTATCTCTAACGGCCCGACTGTGTTACCCTTCCTGCAGTTTTTATACAGATAATTCAATGATTCTTCCACAGTGGAGCAACATTGCTCTATTATCTGGGGATTGAACTCCGGCAGATCACTACTTTCTTCCATCTTTAGCTCCCAGAACAATACGTAGTGCCCTGGCACTGTTGAAACATCAGCATAGCTGCTATAGTCCGTCAAGACTAAGCCAAACGGCTTCAGGAGGAGCTTTGCCTGTGTCATGGCCTCTAACAGTTCGTCTTCACTGGTTTTCTCAACATCGACGCTTAAAACTACGTCTTGTCGTCTCACGAACTGAAACTGAGGGGCGTTGTTATGGAATCCAGTTACCCTGAGAACATCTCCAACTTTATATCTATATAGACCTGAAAAATAATTTAAAAAATATATATGATTGAGAATATACACACTGAAAAAACAAAAGTATACAATGAGATAATAATTTGCTACATTCCAAACGTACAACGCTTTAAAAAAAAAGTACTTTTCAAACATATTATTTTATTATTCTTTTCTTTTATCACTTTAAAGTCCGGTGGATTCAAGCATTATGCCAGCAATAAAAATTTTATATAACTTTTAGATGATTAATTCATATAATTTCAGATTATTACTTTGATAAATGAAATAAAAAGTTGTTACACTATGAGACAAACAACTTAATATTTTCTAGTTGACTTTCAAAATACCAAAAAGCAATAGAAAACTTGTTATACAAGTATGGCATGAGGAAATTGGTTGAAGGCTATGCCGCTTTCTTATGCGACTTGTCTTTAAGATTGAAAGTCGTGGCACGTAATTTAAATTTGAAGAGGAAGAACAAATTACCTGTACAAGTTGTGATAACAAGTTCGTAACATTGACCAAGCTTCACATTCACGAGTTCAACGGATTCAATTTCTTCCTTCTTGTTCTGTTTTTCTGTCAAATCGTTGTCAGATTTAGCATCGGAGTGGACCTCTTTGGTTTCTTCCTCATTGCAGTCCTTTACGGGAAGGAACTCGAAGTATGCCACATCGGGAACAAGGGTGTACGATACATCACAAGGCTTACTAAAAGGTTTAAGATTGATCCCCAAGAAACTCTCGGAAGAAGCATATGGCATTGAAACGACAGGTATTCCACCACAGTAGAATTCAAGAATCGGAAGATATTGGGCCATAGATCCTGTAGCAATAACATCAATGTACTTTGCTTTGGGCCAGAGTTTCTTAATTATCCCTTCCCATGATTTATTGGTACATGCAGATTCAATCAAATCAGCTTGCTCTGGATTAGGTCTAGTGAGCATTAATGACAAGGCATTTTTGCAGCCAGTGTCAGTAATCCAATCACTAAGACGACCTGTTCTTATGTTAGAGCATAACTCTTTCCAACAATCTTCCAAGAATCTGATAGCCCGGAAAAGAACAGAAGCGAAAACTGCACCAATGTTTACAACCTCATCCCGTTGTAATAGAGCACAAAGAAATTGGCAATATAGGCTCTGCTTGCTGTCTAAGCACAAGATTGTGGAGATAGGGCTAGTATAAAGACTAGACTCATACTTTTCAAAATTTTTGCTCTTATGGTAGCTTGTTAGGATAGGTCTTGCTGGCAAGCCTGATGGAACATAAATTTCTGGCCTGACGAACAACAGTTGCATCTGCTTCCCTTCCTCCAGCAAGCCATCCACAAACCTGTAAATTTTAATAAGTAGAGCTATTTGTTTAACTGGCTTGTTCTTTTATTATATACAAAAAGTAGACCGGCAAGCTAACGAAGAAAGATTGGAGCTTAATCAGGCACTTACTTGTTTGCCGCAGACATAGCTAGGCTTCTGCAGTATGTTAACTGGTCCAACTGCTTATTTGTCAGAGGCATCATCTTTGCCTGTCCCCTTGAGGTGCCAGAGCTGGATCAAATGAAGTAGTTGATTCACTTTGATGAAGAACTTAGATAAATATATTGCACTAGCTAGTTGAAATTTGAAAACAACAGGAAATAAGAATAAATAAACTTGTACCTCAGGGTAATTGCAGTCACGGGTTCAGCTAGAAGGATGTCTGTGGGCTCTCCATGGACAACAATTCGCTCTATGTAAGGTTTGATGCCATCGTAAGTCGTAATAGGAACTTTCTTCTTAAAAAGTTCCTTATCTGCCTGGCCTTCGAGGAACCTCTTGAGATACTCAGTACCTGCATTTTGCTTTAGTATCTCCTCCAACACCTTTTGCTGAAATTGATCAGCATTTATCGTCAGATCCTCCAAAACCTTCCAGCCTTCTTGAATACTGACCTTTGGTTCCATGATCAAGATTGTGTTTGATCAGAGAACAAGCTAAAGCCTTGCAGGCTGGCTGTAAACTGACGACTTGTAGTTCAAAGCACAGGAAGGCAATGCCTTCTCTTAGAAAGTTGGATTGCTTTTATAGACTATATCTTCCGTTCTCTATTATAAAATTTCTACAGTTTTATGACACGCTATTCATGAATGCATATTGTCGTATGCAAATTAAATCAAATCAATCCAAAGGAATATTACAAGCATCTTATCCTTGTCAATTAATTTTAATTTTTTATTATTTTCGACAGATCTAGAGTCGGGATTTTATATACTTCATGTGTCTAGACTTAATAAAGAGATAACTTATTTATTTTTTAATTTAAAAAAAATTAAAATCTTAATTTTTAAATAAATTATATATTAATCAATGAATCAAATATTTAAATATTTTTTATTGAAAAAAAGATGTTTTAAATTATATTTTTTAAGTAGAGAATTAGATATGAGCAAAATGCTTAAATGTGAACATATAATTTATTATGTCTGAAAATGACTTATAACCCATCTCATCAACCTATTGACTCTCCGGTTTTTTATTTGCCTAACTTTGAACCAGGCTGTACAGGCATGTTTCTTTTTCAATTATATCTCAAATTTCCATATTGACTGTCATTTAATAGACACTGGTATTTGATTTCTTTTTTTATTATTATTTTTTAATTTTGGCTGCTCTCGCAACAGAATTATTAATTTCGCGGCACGCACCCCATGAGACCCTCGTTTTCCTTTCCTCAAAATTGGTAGGATGTGACCCAATTCATTGTATCTCTCCCAATTTTTTATTCTCAATTTTCCACGAGACTTTTATTTGTTTGCCGTTTAGATGTAGAATCTTTTTTTCTTCTAGATGAGAAGAATAAAATCACATGTTATTGGAAATGTTAATCATTGAATATTGATAAAGCTTACCAGACAAAACACTTTATTGTCTCCTCTGAAATTCGATCAAAACAATAAATAAAAAATGAAATTTTTAAAAATATTTTTCACCAACGCCTATGAAAGCTGTAATCAAATCCTTATTCATTCATTAAATCTCAAATTTAACCATAGATTTTTGGCTTCTTGATTACCCAATCCTATAGGGCATCGAATACCTAAGGTTTTCCTCTTCAAACTCCTATAATTTAGAATAATATTAATATGATACATGTATGAAAAAAATTCAATGTCATATCAAAACTTTTATGTCCTTTATTAATGTGACTCAACATCTAACTCCGTTAATTTTTTTTTTTTATGATGCTCATAAAGATTGTTTTTCTCAATTGAGTTGAAAACAAAGGAAACCAATCAAAATGCACCAAATGATCAAATATATGTTATGATTTTATTTTATTTTTTGCAAATGTATAACTCCTTTAAAAATAAAACTTTGATGGCATTCATAAAGAAAAAAAAATGTTTTTTTCAATTAAGTTGAAAACAAGTGAAACCAATCAAAATGCACAAACGACCGAATAAATGTTATGACTTTTTTTTTGAAAAGCCATATAAATGTTATGTTACATTTTAATCCATGACTATCCCTGAAATGTAGCATAGAATGTTATTTGCTAAAAAAGATACTTTTTTTTTTGACAAATTTAAAAAACAAAACTTGAAAAAAAAATATTTTTTAAAAATAAAAAACAATTTTTTTCCTTTTCTTCTCTTCTTTCTCCTTTTCGTCTCTTTCCTGATCTCCTTGTTTTCAACTAAATTCAACTTTTAACCAACCAAATATGGCCAATTGATGCTAGATCTAACATATGTATTACCAAAATGACCTCTAAATAAGCTTAGATTTGCCTCAAACATGTGGCAAATTTATCTATTTTTAGTCCGATTCTAGCCTTTTTGAGATCGTTTTGGTCATATATACTTCACTATTAGTACGAGGGATTGCAAGAGAATGTTGGTGCAAATGAGGTTTAGATAGAATTCAAAGAATCAAAAAATTGACTTCAATGCGAACCTTTCAATAAACGTTATATTTAAAACTTATTTCGCTCTTACCACTTGGTATGCAAAAAAGAAATTATATAAATAGCCTTAGAGATATAATGAAGTCAACGTCTAACTTTATCTTTGCATTTTATAAGAATAGACCTCAAGATACACTTGATGGTTTGTAAAGTTATTTGGCTTTAGAGCCTGCATTCTATAGCAAGTAGATTATAAGGAATATGAATTCTTTTGATAGATGATGAGAATTTAAGTGTTTATGTTTATTTTCAAAACATAATACTTTTATTACTTTTGATTTTTCTGTTCTTACCTTATTTGTTTTTGGTGTGTCAAAATGGTTGGAGTCAATCTATATAGGCTTGCTAGTGCTATTGCTTAAAGACACAATATTTTCATTAAGACATCTTTTAGTTTAAAATACATCCTTGCATTAAGACGCAACCCTTGAATAAATGGATGTATCAATAATTACTTTTTAAAATTACAATCATTAATTCATAAGGCACAACTTTTAAGTTACTATATAAAAAGATAACTTTGTATTGCACCTCATGAAAGGATAACTATTCGTTTCATAAGATATAACTTTTGATTTATGGTATTTTTCCAGTTGTCTCATAACCTTTGGATTTAAAGGTATTTTTTCAATATGTCACTTTACCAAAAGGTATAACCATTCATATGAAAACCTCTTTTATAATCTAATAGTCATACTATGTCACTCTTTGTTACATAACATTTGAGTTAAGATAGCTTTTATTATGTGACATAACCTTTTATTTTGAAAATAAAGCAACAATCTCTCACGATTTTCAAAATTTTCAAATACCAACAACTTTAGGAATCTTGTGCATAAATGAAGATATCTTGTAGATTTGAACCTTCACTCAGTGAGTATGGTTGGTTCTACTTTGAATTGAATGGTTGACCAAACATTGAACTATCGATTCTTCATTTCTTTAGTTAGGACATTGAACAAACACAAGTTTCTTTGCTCCCTTTGTATCTAGTTTTGCCAACATATTTTATGGCCTTGTGTTTTGCATCCATTCATAAATGTTGTTAGAGTCAAGCCTTTAACTCTTAAAAATAGCCACATTTCCATTCACATAGGTAGCTCTCATTGAAAGTACCCCGTAGTTATAGTATTTCAACATTTACATGTTATAGGTATATTAAGAACTTTTGTTCAACCTTTCCTTACACATTACGAGAACCAAGCACTATACACATTAGGATGAAAAATATAAATTAGTACTTGCAATTACCATGTGGTAGAATAGTCAATACCCAAAACTTGTAGGTCAGTCGCAAGCATCGCGGTGAGCTCTTACCATTAGAGATTTAGTTGATAGGTTTAAGACCCATCCATCTTGAGGTTTTTATTAGCAAGTCCTTTTTTTTAGATCTTTGGTAAACTCTAAATTTTCACAAGACCTCACATAACTTATAGTGATTATACGATCACTAATTCTTAGTTTATAATGCTATATATGTTAAAGTCCAATATATCAACTATTTCTATTGTATGCTTGATTATATGCCTTTGATACCATTGACTTTAGTGTCACAATGTATTAAGATTGATGCCATTGGTTTAGGCCAAAACAGAATTTCATAAAGTAAATCCCTCAACTATTTCGTTTCTGGTGTGCTAGATGTTAGAGCTATAAATTCAGCCGTCATGGTAGAGTCTGCTTGAAAATATTGTTTCTTAAAACCCAAAGAAATAACATCCTACCAATTGTAAAAAACTAACTTATAATAGAGGTATAATCCATTCTATTTGAGTTTTAACTAGCATATTTATACCTTCCTAAAATTGAAAGAAAACCTAAATAACAAATACTATAATTCATTGCTTTAAGTACCTTAGAAGTCTATGAACAATATACCAATATTCTTTACTTGGATTACTTGTAAACCGACTTAACATCCCAACCACAAATGCAATATCCAACCTTGTACACATCATTGCATGCATTAGGTATCCAATCATCATTGCATATTCATTTTGTGTTGTTCACTTTTCTTTGTTAGGTACTAGCCTTATATTAGAAACATAAGTTATAAACATTGGTGTATAATCTGACTTATCATACTTCATTACGATCTTTTAAATGTAATGAGATTGAGACAATGTTAGATCATTATTGTCTCTCATTATTCTTATACTAAAAATAACATCCACTACTCCTATATCTTTCATGTCAAAATTTTTTGACAAGAACCTTGTTATATTTCCACTTGTTCCAAAATTGGTACCAAGGTTAACATGTCATCTACATATGCACAAACAATGACGCTTGAAACGTACTATAAACACATTTGTCAAATTAATTGATCTTGTAGCCATTAGCTAGCATAACTTTATCAAACTTTGATGCCATTGTTTAAGTACTTGTTCTAATCCATACAAAGACTTTACAAGCGTACACGCATTCTTTTCTTTCTCAATTAACACCATTGTACCTTAATGTACAATCAGAATGTCAAATTAACACATCAAGGTATATGTTCAAATATGCACCATTGTTCTTTTATTACACAATAAGAATGCTATGTCAAAGATATGGAATATCTATATTACGCCATTATGCCTTCGAGGATAAGATAGGAGTGCACCATATACCAAAATGTTAATTTTACCTATTAACAACATTAGACCTTAATGTATAATAGGAATACCACATGCCCACGCCTTGTGTCTTCCATCACATGGACCTTCATCAACTCAAGATGGTTTACTTTAGGATTTTTATCCTTCTCTTCTTATTTGTAACTTCATCTTGGTTGCAACAATCTTCTTTTATTTGAAGATGATTACCAAGATCCTCGAGAGACATCTTTTCTTTTTTATACTTCAAAGTTTACTTAGTGTTTCTCCATAATGGGAAAAGTATGTCAATTATAAAAGACACAACAATAACCTTATGCATATCAAGATAATATATGAATATAACAAAATCCATTTTTCCAACCAATATACATTGTCCATGCATATCAAATACAATATCATGCATATCAAATAAGGAAAGAAAACTTATCTTATAATATGATGAGGAACCATTTTGTCACTTTTCTTATCACCATCAAATTGGTCCATCTTTTGCCAACGAATAAAGTTTCCTCCTTCAAAGCAATTTAACTTGACAATGTTGGTATATCACTTTTAGTGGAGCCATTGAACTCCAACATCATGAAAAATAGGTCTTAAAATTTTAATATAAATGGGGTTTATATGGAATTCAAGGAACTGGCAAAATTTACTTTAAGGCAAGCGTTTCAATAAACGTTATCTTTTAAGACTTATTTCATCCCTATCACTTAGTATGTCAAAGGAAAATTATACGAATAGCCTCAGAGATACAATGAAGCCAACGTTTAACTTTGTTTTTGCACTATACAAGACTAAATTGTTAGAAACATCTAAGGGTTTGTAAAATTGTTCGGCCCTAGAACTTATTTTCTGTAACAAGTAGATTATAAAGAATTTAGATTTCTTTGATAGATGATGAGAATTCAAGTATTTATGTTTATTTTCATAACATAACACTTCTATTGCCTTTGATTTTTTATTCTTGTCTTATTTATTTTTAGTGTGTCAAAATTATTGGTAGTAAGTCCTTTAGATAGGCTTACAAGTATCTTTTCTCAAAGATACAATCTTTTCATCAAGGCCTCTTATTGTTTAAAAGATATATTTGCTTTAAGACACAATCCTTGGATAAAAGGATGTTTCAATAATTATCTTTTAAAATTACAACCATTCATTCATACAACACAACTTTTAAGTTACAATGTGAAAAAATAACTTTTCCTATTACCTTATGAAAGGATAATCATTCATTTCATAAGATATAATTTTTGATTTGTGGTGTTTTTTTAATTATCTCATAATTTTTGGATTTAAAAGTGTTTTTTCAATATGTTACTTTATCAAAAGAAATAACCATCTAATAATCATATTGTCACTCTTTATGATATAATTTTTGAATTAAGATAATTTTTTATTATATGATATAATTTTTTATTTTAAAAATACACCAATAAAGAAGAATAAGAACAAACAAAAAAATGAAAAAAAAATATTTTTTTTGTCTTAAAGCCTATCATTTTTAAATTTTTTAAAAAATAAAAATTAATTTTTTTCTCTTTTACGACATACGGAATCCAATAATTTTATCACACATGTGTGCCACCTGACAGCCACTTGCACCCGCTGAAATAATGACATTAGGACATGGCACACTCATGATGTTTTGACGGGTTAGGAGTCACATGATTCCTTTAACAGTGTTAAGGCTTGGGGTACGTTGATGTCGGAAACTAAAATCGGATACCAAATTGATTTTTTTATATTAAATATTTTTAAAAAATATAGAGATTAAATATGATATTATCCTTAAAAATTAATATAAAACCCTCAATTTTTCATATTGATTCATTTTTCACAAAGCTAAAGAGAAAAAAAAGAAACGATTTTTGAGCTCTTCAATTGTCAGAGACACAAATAAGAATATTTTCATTTATTATAGGTGTAAAAGTAATTAAACAACACAAATTGCACTTGTATAATTTTTTAGGTCAGCAAAACGCAAATTGGTCATATTTAGTGTGAGCAAAACACAAATTGGACACATACAATTTTACACGTGAGCAATTAGATATGCTAACTTTAATTAAACAATAATTATGTACTTGACAATACAGTTATTTATACTTATAGTAATAGTTAGCCCATTCTAAATTAGAATTTCAAAATCAGTTTCTTAATGTAATAGCATATTACGACACATCTGACTAACTATATATTAAGACACATCTGGCTCTTAGGGGATTGGAGGGGCGGAGGGGATGGGGGTTAGTGGGGCCCCGCCACCCCCACCAATTTTAAATTTTTTATAATTTATTTTATAAAAATTTTATAATTTCGTTTTTATAAAAATTTTAAAAATTTTCTAATACATCTTTTTTAAAAAAAAAATTATAATTTTGTCCTTACATTAATTTTTTAGTTGGTGAAATGTCCTACAATAATTAATCAAACAATTAATTTTAATTGACTCACTTTTACAAAAATTAGATTTTAGATTTAATAAGAATGTGGTAGAGTTGCTCACTCTTGACACATTTTTGGACCCTCAAAATGATTTTGAATCGTTTGATATTAAAAGTATTTGTAACCTTACAAATAAATATAGCCTAATGACTTTACTGAATATGATAAAATGTATCTAAATTATTAAATAGATATATTTAAACTTGACATTCTTCATAATCAAGCTTTGAAAAATATATCCACATCTTTTGAGCTATGTCAAGTGTTGAAGAAGATGGGAGTATAAAAATTTTATTTCCTTGTCAACAAATTGATCTTACTTATCTTGACTCATCTAATTTCTATTGCAACATAAAAACGTGTATTTTTTGTTATAAAACTCGTTAAGAATGTGACTCATAATAAAATGTTAAATAATTTTTTTAAAAATTCATTGACTATTCTCATTGAAAAAAAAATATTCGACGCTATGACATTGATTCAATGATAAATGTCTTCAACTCTATGAAAAACGCTCCAACTCAATCAAAAATGTCAAATCTTACTACGTAATAGTTATTAAAAAATGTTTTTATTTTGTAGTTAACATGTTGTTAGAATTATTTGTGTAATTTTTATGTTGCTTTTTTCTATTTAAGTTATTTTATATTTTTGTTAAACATTAAACTTTTAGTGTTACTGTTTTATAAACATTATCTTCACCTTAAACATGAAATGTTGACTTCGTCACTGAGAAATTAGTAGAGATCAAACCATGCTACAGCAGCAATATTAAGAACTTAATTACTTGGCGACTATATTTTACACCTTTTGCGAGAAAGTACTTGTTTTCTCTTTTGCTTTGACCCAAAAACTATATGCTCATTTTTTATTTTAATTTTAATCTCTTGTATTATATCTTGATTTAAGAATTTCTTAACTTCTCTTATTTAGAGCTGTCAAAAGATTGAGTTAGTCCTTCAGGCTCGTATGGGTAGCTTGACTCAAATTGAGTTTGAAAATAAATTTTTAGACTCTGTTTGATTATATTATTTTATTAAAAAATAGTATATATTTTAATTTTATTTTAAAATATATTTCAAAACATTGATATAAAATAATGCTTTATTATTTAATAATATAATTAAGTTAAATGGTGCCGATGAGGCTGAGCCTAATAGTTTTTCAGAATCAAAAGGATTCAAAGATGGAAGAAAGTGAAGGGAAATAAAAGAAAGTGAGAGAAAACTGGAATAATAAGAAAGTAGGAAGCAGATAGGGAAAATTAGAAAAACTGATATTTCACCTTATTAATTTATTGGTTGTGTTCGTATTTTGTTGAGAATGTAATTATTATTAATATAATTATTAATAATATAATTATTGAGTATGTGATTGTTGGAAATGCAATTATTGAACTTGTAACTTTAGTATAATATAAAAAAGTAATGATTATAAAAAATATGATTATATTATAATATTTTGTTTAAAAATATTTTACTGAAAATATAAGATAAATTTATAAAATTATTTTTATGTATGAAAATATAAAATTAAATAACTTATATTTTTTTAATGTAAATTTTTAATTTTTTTGAACTTTATTTTTTAAAATAATAAATAATAATATAAAAAATAACATAATATTTGAATATTAATTATTTAAATATTAAAAATATAAATAAATAAATTAAAATTATTTTATAAAAATATTAATTAATTAGTTAAATTGCCACGGAACTTTCTTTCTTTCATTTTTATTTCTCTTATTTCTTTCCGCACCTATCGTCCTTTCTAATGAACTGTTTTTCTTTTCTTCCTTTTCTCTCGTTCCTTGTTGCTGTCTGGTGATGGGCTCTTCTTCTTTTTCTCTCTCCTTCTTTCTTGCACTTTGATGATGGGTTTTTCCTGTTTTCTTCATTTTTCTCTCTCCTTCCTCCTTGCTCCCATCACCAGATTCAAATGGAACCCCCTCTCCTCCCCATAGAGTTCAGCTCGTGGGGCTTTTTATCATTTTGGTCTACTTTACTTTCCGATGGTCAAAGGAAAAAAATATTCCCTCTAATCCAAAGGGAAATCACATTCCCTTTCATGGTTGCAATTTGATATCCATGTATAATTATATTTCCAACAACTTCACGTATCATAGGATGTAAACTCCTTTTCCTTATAAAGTGATCCACTCTTCACGTACCAAACACCTCCATTATATTATACAGTTGCTATTTATATGCAAGTAGCAACAGAATGCTAACTCTGGTTATCTAACAAAGATCTAACACTAACTAGAGATTAACTAGACTAATTAACTTCAGTCTGTTATTTATCACGTGATTGACTTCAACATGCTGCAGAGGTGTGGGGTTCCTTCACTCTACTTTTTTTATTTAACTTTTGAAAAAAGAGAACCCGACCGGTACATAGGCTGCTCTATTATCCATTATTATTGTTTTCTTTTGGTCAGGAATTTTTAGCAAGTGTAATGACAAAATAGTGAAGTGCAATGTGTCGTTTTTTTTTTTCAATTTTTTTGACCAATTATTAAATTTATAATTAGAATGTTGCCCGTTATGCAAGTACAAAAATTTTTTCAAATAATTTTAATTATTTTAAAATTAACAGTATTCATATATTAGTAATTAATTTTAATTAAATTTATTATTTGTACAATAACAATTTTTTTTTGATACGTATGCATATTCTCTAGTTCTCTCTTTTTTTTCTTCCAAAATTTTCCTCCTTTTCCTGTGGATCACTTAAAAAAAGAAAAAATTAACTGAAAAGAGGGCTTGGAAGATTAACTTAAAAGCTGAATTATATCAACTAGTTAATACAGAATTTTACTATTCACTCGCTGACTTGTACAACATAAAATGTAAGACTGATGCTGGAAGCCATCCATCTTGTGGATAATCAATTAAGTTTCTCAGGATTTTAATTTTATTTATAGTTAATAACATGAAATATAAGACAAAATATGAAATTAACACTTAAACATTTTGTTTAATAATAAGTGTATGTATCTCCTTATCAAAGGTTAGTTTCAAATCCTCATCGTCAACAATTATAGTTAATCAGCATGAATATAATTTTCATGCATTATATCAATTCTCATATGATAAGTATACTACATATAAATAATAAACATTTCAAATGTATTATTTAATCTATTTTATTTTATTTAATCAAGTATCACTTATAAAAAAACAGTTTTCTCGATGAATTGTTTTGTCCGAAAAGCTTAAATTGGTAATACCATTTTGTCGAAAAATGAGAGTTCCATCGACCATAGTTGAAGCACATTCTGTTGTCATTCTATTTGAATTGAATAAAATATTTAAAATTTATAAATTCCCACATTGGAAATGGCCCATATTTTCTTCAGAAATGCTTGACATTTCCATCAGAAAATGGCTCATAATTTTGTAAAAAATTACTTGGATTTCTATCGGAATTGCCTCACATTGAAATTTAAATTTATACCATATAATCAAATTCTAATTGATGCAAAACCAAATTGTAAATTTATATAATTATTAAATTACCATTTCACAAAATATTAAACATTTAAAATAAAAATGAATAACTATAAATATTCCAAATATACATATACAAAGAAAGGAAGTCAGTCATATCCTATTTCATCCTCTGTCAAATTAGAATTTCCTACTTGCCATAGTGGTGGTGGAGGATGTTGGGATTTGATCTCATGTTTAAATATAAAAATAATTAAGAAATTAAAAATATAACGTAAGAAAAAATAAATCAACATTTAATCAAAGAAACAACCGGATCTTACAGGATCAATATTTATGTTTTTCATACAATTTTAAATTAATTAGGAATATTCATAAGTTTAATAGTTACATATTTTACTTTAGATATTGTAATCAAGAGCCAATTAAATCTAAAGACTTGTGATGAAGCATGTAACTCGAAAAGAGAATAAAATAATCTAAAATCTAGAGTCGAAATCTTTGCTTTTTCACTTTTAGAATTTATCAAATCTTCAGCCACTTAAGAGTTTGGTTTTTAACAATAATCTACATAGTGACTGAATAAGATATTCTCAAAAGTAAGATTTTACTTGTATTAGCAAGTTTTATTTCTAAAACTAAAAAATTAAAAATTCTTGTTGAATCTTATTTCAATCAAACAAAGAAAATTATTTTTCTTCTCTTATTTTATGAAACGGCTAAGAAGTAGCTGGAGGCTTGAAGTTTTAGTTGGCTAACATAACATATTTATATAGTCAAATTAAGTTATAACTCTAGATACAACAATTGTATTTTAATTCAATTAAGTTCTTGTGAACTTAATTAATTTTTCATTTTATTTTTGGTCTATTCTAATTAAGTCCAACTTAATTGGTTATCTTTATATAATCTAAATTATGTCACTTAATGTGTGTGACTCATTAAGCTTATAACATGTTGACAATAAAAATTTGAGCCTAGAGCTACAAAGTGCATTTTTCTAAGGAATCTTAATATGGTAATAGGATACAAGGTTTATGATTTGAGAAATCACAAAGTTTTCATATCTAGGGATGTAGTCTTTATTGAACATATAATTTTGATATGAAGAACTACGACAATGATCTATGTGCTGATAGGTTTGATGTTTTTAATCCTAATGTATCTAATGATTCTAATATGTTGCATTATGCTTTTCCTAACAAATCCGCAATTCCTTCTTGTTATTGTGATGACTTACACTCTTCCTATAACACTCATATTAATCCTTCTTCTTCTGACTCTACTTATGGGGTTGAGGCCAATTCCCAAAATGACTCACACATCCTTTTTTCCATCCTTATTAACCTACTTGATTCTGAACTCAATGAACAAAATTCCCCTGTTGCTCTTACTTTGCAAACCTCTCCTAAGAAAAGCCTGTGAATTGGAAGACTTCCCAAATACCTAGAGCTATAAGAATGTAAATTACCCAACACAACTACCAATTGTGTCGCAACACATCCTATCCAAAAATACCTTTTTTACTCTTTTAACTTTCAGCTCCTTATAGAGCTTTCACCTCATCTTTTAACCATATTCATGATCCTACTTCCTATCACCATGCTGCTAAACATGCTCACTAAAGACATGCCATGGCTGAAGAATTAAGGGTTTTTAAAGAGAATAATGCATGGACCATTGTATCATTACTTAATGACTTACATGTAGTTAGATGTAAGTGGGTTTACAAGGTGAAGCTCAACTCTGATGGAAGCATAAAACGCTATAAGAGAGAGATAGTTACCAAGGACTATAGTCAATAAGAAGGCATTGACTATTAAGAGACCTTTAGTCTTGTTGCAAAATAGTCTACAATTAGACTTTCCTAGCCCTAGTTGCAGTCAAAAGGTACCATCTTTCACAGTTGGACATTAATAATACCATTTTCAATAGGGATTGAATCGAGATAGCTTACATACAGCTTTCACCAGGTTAATTATGAGCTCTAGGGGGTGTGCACCACACATTCTAGACTTGTGTGTAAATTGCAAAAATCACTCAATGACTTGAAATAAGCTTCTCGACAGTGGAATTCAAAGCTTACAGATTCACTACTCTAATTTGGTTTTGCTCGATCAAAATCAGATTACTAATTATTTACCATAAGTACTAGCGACAACTTTTTAGCTATTTTAGTTTTTGTTGATGACAAGTTGGCAGTTAGCCCCTTTGTAACAATTGCAAATGAAGTCAAACAACAATTGGTATCTAATTTCAAGCTGAAGGATTTGAGAAATCCCAAATATTTCTTAAGCTTGGAGATTGCTAGATTAGTGAAGGGTAAGTCAGTTTATTAGAGGAAGTACACATTAGAGTTACTTGATGAATATGGCTTTTTTGGTTCCAAACCAACATTAACTTCAATTGATTACAGTAAAAAAATCTCCAGATGCTGCAATGATCCCCTAATAGATGACTTGACCAGCTATAGACAATTGATTGGTAAGTTTTTTTATTTTCCTTCAAGATTGGGATTAGGTGGTACAGAGGGGAATGCGCATGTTGTCGTAACCAGGCGTTGAGGGGGACACCCATCTCCCAGCGCTTGCGAGTAATGACCACTCATCATATCCCGTTTACTGCTTGAAGGATCATCAATTGGTTGGTAAGTTGTTATATTTAAACTTGTAGCAAACTAGATATTATGTTTGCAGTGCAAGTCATATCTCGGTTTATGGATAAGCCATCCATTGTTTGTATGCAAGCTGCACATAAGGTTTTAAGGTATCTTTCGTGTGCATCAGGCCTAGGCATACTATTATGTTCAAATGCCAATTTGACATTAAAACCTTATTCTAATAATGACTAGGCCAGTTGTCAAGATACTAGAAAATTTATCACAGGTTTTGGCATATTTCTTGGCTTTTATAAATTGGAAATCAAAGAAACAAATTGTGGTGGTCAGGAGCTCCATGGAGGCAAAATACAAAGCAATGGCTTATGCTTCTTGTGAAATTATATGATTTTTGTATCTGCTCATGGACTTTGGTATAGAATATGCTAAAGCAGTGGACTTATTTTGCGACAGTCAATCGACTTTGCACATATGTAGGAACACAATCTTCCACAAGAGGATAAAACATATTGAATTAGATTGTCATTTCATAAGAGAAATGGTATTGAATGGCACAGTAGCTCCAAACTATGATCCCACAATTGAAAGTTGCAGATATTTTTATAAATGCACTACAAGTAACTCAGATCCATAACGTACTTGGCAAGATGAACATTGTAAACATACATCCTCATCTTGAGTGGTGTGTTGAGATTTGTAAGCAAAAGGATTAGTTGTAATTATTGATTAGTAATAAAGTTATTTTTGTAATTATATTAATGATAAGGTTCTCTTTCAGCTTGTATATAAATCCATTGTAACGTTTTTTGCTTAGTAAGGAAAATTGGAGAATTCTCGTCTCTTCTTTTCTATTTCGTCATAATCAAAACCCAACCCCAATAAGGCTTTAGCACCAATAAAATATTAGCTCTTGAAACTCTCACTTATTTTTCTTGATTATTTTAATTTATAATTAGATGCAAGACAAATTATTCCATAAAATCATACTTAAATATTTAATTTATTAATTAATATATTATTCATCTACCTAAAAAATAAGGTTTTAAATTTTTTTTCTTAATTATAAAAGAAAAATCTCATGAAATCTAAAGGCCAAACATATCTAAGCATAGGTCAATAATGATTTATACATTCTTTTCCTAGTTAGGAAAGCGGACTTGAAGTTACTTCATCCATAATTTCATAAAAAATAATTTCATAAAAAACAAAATCAACCCAACAGAGTTATTTTGAAAAAATCAAGGAAGAGAAAAAGAAAGAGAAGCAAACGACGATAAAGTGGGAAGCAAGTATTAAATTTTATGAGGCGGCACGGATGGAGAGAGTATATTAACATGTGCCAGAAGATTAACATGAGGCGGTGGCCCCACTAAACTAAAGTCTCAAAAGATATGATAAGATCTGATGTTGACCAGTTATAGGGATACCATGTCAGGACACAGTGCAAGATTTATGAGACTCTTCATGTTTGCCGCAACTGATTGCGAGTGGACAAAGTGCAAATGGGCCTTGGGCGGAGACGTGGAAGTCTTGGTAACGCTGGTGCCTGTGTTCCTATTTTTCCACTTTCATGTTTAAAACATTTCTTTTTTTTTTATTCTTCTTTTTGTCAAACAGTGGAAGGGGGGAGGTGCCTTTTCAACCGCACATTTTCATGTAATAAAACGTATAGAATCTATACCATTGCACCGTCTACAGCTGTAGGCAAGAGCACGCATCCCCACGGGCTACAGCTGTATGACGCGGACTTGTTTTGTTGTCCTGACAGCTGACAGCTGCTGAGGCACGGATCCGTTCGTACCGGAACATGTCGGCAAAGACTTGCAGCCTGACAAGCACAATGGAAATTGCATGTGCAGTCTTTTCAACTTTTTTTTTTTTAAGCTGGAATAACTCTCGGATCAGTTCTTGTTAAATTTTTATTAATAATTTGAAAATAAAATACATTATGGAGGGAACATATATCTTATTTTTAAAAATAAATTAAAAAATAAAAAACTTAAGAAAATATTACTCTCTTATAATTTATTTTCCTTGTGTATAGGAGAAGCTATATATTTCTTTTACAATGATCTAATGTGTAAATAAAATAAAATTTTTAAGAGATATATTATTTTCCTAGCAAATTTTAATAATGGTATTGGAAATAATATTACTTTTTTGCAATAAGTTAATATTAAAAAATAAATAAATAATACTGTTTCTTTACGTTTATTTAAATCTAATATTTGTTCAATTCATTTTATCTAATCTTAAGATGCCATTTAGCTTACCTTGGACATGATGAAAAATCTTGAATTCGCTATGTAAGAGGCGTTGATTAGATAAGAAATCTATTGCTTGATTATCCTCATAATGGATATGAGTGATACAGTAGTTGAAGTGTTGTAAACATTTTTTAATAAAGGCAATAATGTACTGAATATCATAAGATCCACGAGTACCTTTAGCTATCATGTGACAATCACCTTTGCATCCATTTCAATCTATAAGTATAAGTATGAATATTATAATCTCGACATAGGAAAAGATTTCTTTAAATTTGAGAATAGAGAGATTTGAATTTATTATTTAAGTAGGGATATCGTGTATCAATTAATAAGTCAAATATTCAGATCTATAAAATAAAAATATAATTATGAAGTTTGGTTAATGAAAAGAAATAAAATAAAAATTACTATTATAACTTATTGCAATATTTGATTAGTAAAAATAATTTTAAAATAATAAATAATAAAAAAATAAAAATACTTTTATTATAATATATAATTATTTTATGTTATTTTATTCTAAATATTAATAATTCATAATTTATTTAAAATATTAATAATTTATAATTTAAATATTAATATTTTTAAATATTAACATCTTACTTATAATTTAACCATTAAAAAATTAAAATATTAATACTTTATTTATAATTTAGATATTATAATGATTAAAATAATAATAATTTTTATTAATTTCAAATTTAAAATATTACTTTTTTATAATATATAATTAAAAATTTAGACTTTTTATTATAATGAGATTTATTTTTAAAAAAACAAAAATACCCTTTATATAATTTAGTAAGATTTATACCAAATGACACAAATAAGTAAATCTTTTCTTTTGTACTCATTTAATTTTTATTTTTGTTAAAATTTTAAAATTTATTGTTAAAAATATTAATATAATTTTTTATTTTATATGTTTTTTCATTTTTCATTTTTTAATTTATATTTAAAATTTTAAAATATTTAATAATTTAATAAGTTAAACATTAATATTTTTAAAATATTAGTATTTTATTTATAAATTAAAAATTATTATGATTAAAAAAATTACAATATTAATAATTTAAAATTTTTTAATAAAAGATATTTTAGCCTTATCAATTTTAGAGCCTATTTCCCCAACCATGAAATAACAAATGCCATAAAGGAAGGGGTTGGGATTAGTTAAACCTTGTTGGAGCATCCTTTCTGTTAGAGCAACATATTTGGATAAAGGAGCAATCTTTGTGTAAAATTTGAGATTGAATGACTATATACTTTTGTAAAATTTGCTGTAAAATCAAAGTTTGATGATCAATATATACAAAAGTTGATTGTCGAATTTACATGGTTTATACTTTACAGGTTGCTATCATGTATCTTTTTGTTGCATAGTATACTGTTGTATGTATTGTTATGTACACCATTTAGCTACATATTTTAAATGCTGCCATAGGTTTTAGGATAGTGGCCATATACTATGGCTGCATCTCAATTATGCTGTAAAATCTTACAAAGAAGTGTAGTTAAAACTTTTCCATACATTGGCTAAGGTTGCACTTTTTCTAAGTGTAGCCTTAACCTAAAGCAGCAGATTTTTCACTTATGGCTACAATTTTTTCTGCATCCACAAGTCAAAAATATTGTAGTGGTCCTCAATCATATATTTTCATTCTTTATCAACATCAAATTAATAGTTATTAAAACATTTATATATGATTTATCAAATTTATAATAAAATATGTAAATATATTATTTAATTATATATTTATTTTACTTAATTAAGAGCATATATTTTTGCCATACTTTTATTTTATCTTTTATGCTTCATAAAAATATGTATATGATTAGGATGAAGCACACGTTAGCCTGCGGATTTCAATTTGCTCTCTTTTCCTTATGACTTTTACTTTCATTGATAGAATATTTCATTAAGATATCAGATATTAAGAATGTACCGAATTGCTTTGAATGATATTCAGAAAGTCTATCCATATGAAGAAGAAAAAATCATTATTACTCCATTTAAGAAAAGGCTTCAATATAACCAAAATGATACATCATTTATCAGTTAAAAACAAGGAAAGGTAGTTGTGCATTCGCCTTCAATTACGTGTATATATATAAATGTTCAAGATAATGAAATTTACGTATCATTCGCACTAAATAAGTTAAATATATAACCAGATCACTTTTCTCTTTTTTTTTTTTTATAGAAAAATCTGAAATGACCTTTCCAGCTTATCAATTTTTTTTGGAAAACTTTATCCCTGCCCTTGTTTCAGAGTCTAATGTATTCCACAGGGCCGAAAACATGATGAGGTCCAGCTGCGTGACCATTTCACTTGTAGTAGAGAGATTCAATGGGGCGCAATGAAGATTAACATTCCTAAGCAATGGTCATAAACAGGTAGAGAGATAAGCTCAGTGTTGTTAAAATACAAACACAGAATCAACAAATTTGGGAAAGTTTACCATCCTCCAGTAAAGACCAAAGAAACTGGCACTTTCATTTCAGCTATGCTTGTTATGCAGCCTATGTAGAGACCCCAATTTATAGCTCGGTGGACGAATCATAATTAACTTGTGAGGACATGCTCAGAGACCATCAAGTTCTGCAGATAAAAGCCAGCCATCCCAGAAAACCCCCATTTCATGTAACCCCCAAAAAATGTTGGTAGAAGACTCACCTAAAATAGTAAATAAATAAATAAAGCAAACATGTTTTTTTGTTGGTGTATTTTCAAAATAAAAGATTATATTACATAATCAAAAGCTATCTTAGCTCAAAGTTTATGTCGTAAAGAGTGATATAGTATGATTATTGGATTGTAGGTGGGTTTTTCATGTGAATAGTTATGTCTCCTGGTAAAATGATATATTGGAAAAACATTCTAAATCCAAAAGATTTGAAACAATTGGAAAAACACCATAACTCAAAAATTTGGATACGAAAAATGATCTTTTTATATTATAGCTCAAAGATTATATCTTAAGGAATGAATGGTTAGCCAAGGATTATGTCTTGTAAAATGCAATGGTAACTTTAAGATAAAAAAGTGCCTTAATGAAAAGGTTGTATTCTTGAAGAAAAGATACTTGCAAGCCTAGATAAAGAACTTGCTACCAATCAGTTTGACACACCAAAATAAATAAAAATAAACATTTGAGTTCCCATCATCTATCAAAGGAATTCAAATTCTTTATAATCTACTTGTAGTAGAAAGTAAGCTTTAAAACTGAACAACTTTGCAAACATTTAGATGTATTCAGCGGTTTACTATCGTAAAGTGGAAAGACGAAGTTGGATGTTGACTTCATTGTATCCTTAAGGCTATTCGTATAATTTTCTTTTTACATACTAAGTGGTGGGGGCGAAATAAGGTTTAAAGATAGCGTTTATTGAAAAGATATTATGATTCGTATAATTCGTATAATTTCATGTGACATGCTTGCTAAAGCCATAATTAAGCATAACTTGTCTTATACTTTTGTTGAATATGATAAGATTAGAGCTTGGGCTAAGTATGTAAATCCAAATGTAATCATGCATTCTAGAAACACTGTTGTATCTGATGTTCAGAGAATTCATTTGAGAGAAAGAGAAACTTAAACAAGCTATGGCCAAGGTACCTAATAGAATTTGTTTAACTTCTGATGTATGGACAGCATCTACTTTCGAGGGCTATATTTGTTTGACTGCTCATTTTGTCAATGAAAATTGAAAGTTATGCAGCAAGTTACTCAACTTTTGTCGTATGCCTCCCCCACACACTAGAGTTAAATTAGCTGCCACTATATTTGATTGTTTGAAAGAATGGAGAATAGATAAAAAA
>NW_018397254.1:12512652-12549695 GCF_002168275.2 Theobroma umbraticum | reverse complement strand
CAAGAATGTGTTCAACACGTTGGTATTGATGCAGGTGTTGGGTTACATTTAGACATATCAACTGCATGGAATTCAACATATTTGATGCTTGAAAGTGCAATCAAATATCAAAAAGCTTTGCTAGTCTCTAATTTGTTGATAGAACTTATAAATATAATCCATCTGATGAGGAATAGGGGAGAGTAATGATAATTTGTGAATTCTTGGAGCCCTTTTATGAGACTACAAACTTGATATCTAGTTCATCTTATCCAACTTCCAACTTGTATTTCGTGCAAATTTGAAAAATTGAATCGATTTTAAATGAGAATTTGCATAATGAAGATGAGGTTATCAGAATATGTCTCCAAAGATGAAAAATTGTAGGAGTTTAAAATGTTTCAAAATGAAACAATTTTTATTGCTGGAAAGTCTAAGTTGAATGTTTATTTAGATGAGGCAAAGCTTGATTATGAAGTGTTTGAAGACTTGGATGTGCTTAATTATTAGAGGGACAATGCTAAGCGCTTTCCTAATCTTTCTGTTATGGCACGAGATGTATTGAGATTTCGATTACTACAGTAGCATCAGAGTCTACTTTTAGTATCGGTGGTCATGTTCTCACCAAGTTTAGAAGTTCCCTCTGCCATGAAAATGGGTTGTATGGCTTTTCTTTAGCTGCCGATGGTATTGTTTATTTTGTATATTTTAATATCTTTAATCTTTTCTTGTTAAATTAATAATTTTAGTTAACATTCAAATTCATTATATCTTTTTCTTTGATGCCAATGAATATAGATGATAATAATGAGGACTTGGAGACATCATTGCTGTCCAAAGAAGATTCAAATATTTTGATTGAGGATGAAGATTGAGAAAAATATTAATTAGGCTTGAAGTTTATGAGTATTTATTATGCATTTATGTAGTTATGTTGATGGGATTGTAGTTTATGTAATTATGTTAAAGATTGAAATTTTATTTATGTTTGAGGTAATGTATTTACTTATTTATGTTTGGTGTAATTTATTTGTTTGTAATATATTTTTATTATTTAATTTATGAACTAAATCATAATATAGTTTTATTGATGGAGAATAAAAATAAATGTTTTTTGAAAAAAATAAACTAACTCAACCTGACCTATGGACTAGCAAAAAGTAAATTAGATTAAGAATTTTATCGTTCATATAAAATATGGGCTGGTATGACCCAACCTATATATTTTCAACCACAAGAAATTGAGCCGGGCTGGCCAAGTCGGCCCATATTGACAAGTCTACTACTCGTGACTCTCTCTCCCACTACCAAATCCTCTCCCCATTTATTTCTTATTTTTGTATTTTTTTTTTTCTTTCTTTTCTTCTTTTCTATCATCTGCTACGTCATTGGTAGTGATGGCACTCCCAGTTCCACTTCTCCCTCTTCCTTCTACCCTTTCTCCAGTCTCTTCTTTTTTCCATCTTTCCTCCACTTGCCCGACTCTCTCCCTCCCTTTCTTTTGAAAGAAAAAAAAAAAAAAAAACTTTTTCTCTCTCCCCGAATACTCTTCTCACGAACACTCCCGAAGTCCCCTCAATTGGCTGGTGGAATGAAACAGGAGGAGAGAATGAAATAATTATTTTGTCAAAATAAAATGAAAGAAAAATGAGTAATTTTAAAAATAGAGTGAGTATAAGTTCTATATAGTGAATTATATGTTGTTACTTTGCAAATGAATAATTTTCAAAAAAAATATAAGAGTCATTACTAATAAATGTTAAAAAATTATATGTATTTTTTAATTATGCAATTATAGAAGAGAATGTTAGGCATTCAATTGTAAGGACCCTTTTTGAATTTCGTTATTGCTTTCTTTACTCATACGATCTCCAAAATTTTCCTAACCCAAATTGTTTCTTGCGTTTTGTTTGCTATCCATAAATATAGCAGATGGCTCAATTTTTTTGAAGGGAGTTAGATACTGAATTGCCAATTTTCCCAGTTTGTTCACAGCTTTGTTTCGGACCAAATAAGGGTGCTTTGCCCAAATACTTGCCAATCACATCTTGGTCAATCATCCTTATTGTCTCAAATCCACCATTTGCACTGATTAATAAGACCATGTTAAACCAAGTCTTTCATTATAAAAGAAAATTGCTATTCTCTATACTGTAATTATTATTACATTAATGTTCTAACTAAATTTAATAGGATATTTGTGTTGGACAAATCGGTATATTTTTTGCAAAATATTATTGCAAGTTTGGAATGAAAGATTTTTCGGATTTGAATTGATTTGTTGCATCAGTTTTTTCTTTTTATTTGTATGAAAGACAGAGAAAAATGAAGACAAATTCTGAATATTTGTTTTTTTAATTTAAGAATTTAAAATTTATACACTAACGGTGCTTTAAATATAAATCTTTTTATAATTTAATTCGTAAAAAAAATAGAAGCAAAATATTGTTAGGATGTTTGATTGATTAAATTCATGTGAAGAAATATGCAAGTAATAAGTACAACAATATCACTTTTATCCTTCAATTAAAAATTAGCTTTTTGAAATTTTTAATTATTAAACTTTGGTTTATGTTTTTAATATTTTTCCGAATTTCATTTGATCATTAAATACATTTTTTTTGAAAGGTTATCATTAAATACATTAATATTAATATTTACAAAAATAACAATATTTTAATTCATAATTTTCAACATATTTTGATTTTTTAAATTTCCTATAACTTCAAAAAGATTCAAACAAATTCTTTTTAATATTTCATCTATTTTTCCCTTTTCTATTTTTTTCTTCTTTCTCATCAATTGGCCCAGAGTGGCAGAAATCCACACTTCGCTTCATCTGTGATTTATACAGTGTTTTATAGTATTGGTTGAGATAGCTGAGTTGGTCTGAGGCGCCAGATTAAAATATTTGTCCGAAAGGGATTTTTTTTTTCAATATCTCAATTTTATAAAATAAAGTGGGTTCAAAACTCACTGGTATGGAAAATTTTTCTTTGTTATTTTTCCATAAACTAAATATATTATCCATAAAACTTTTTTTTTCTTTCATACTTTTCCATAAAATAAATAAATTAATGAGTCTTCTCAGTACAGCCAGTTTCCTTAAAATTATTTTCCTATAAAATAAATAAATTACTTTCTTTCTTATTTTTCAATAAAATAAAGTGGGTTCAAATCTCACTCTCAACATCTTAATGTTTTTTTCTTTCTTATTTTTCCATAAAATAAATAAATTAGTGAATCATTTCAGCACAACCAATATTTTTCCATAAAATCATAAAATAAATAAATTAGTGAATCTTCTCAGCCCAGCAAGAGCCAGGACTTCTAGACGAACTGGCCGAAGGGCAAATAACCTCAGAAATCGGAAAAGAGAAAAATGAAAAAATCTAAAGAGACAGATCGATAATGCGTATGTCTTCATCTATCAATGAATAATGTGTACAAGCTCCACGCTCGCCTCATCAAAACCGGCCTCCAAAATGACCCTCTCTCCCTCCGTCCTCTCTTGCTATCCTGCGCCGCCTCTGCCCCCGAATCCTTATCCTATGCACGCTGTCTTTTCGCTCTCATTCCCTCCCCTGACACGTTCGCTTACAACACTCTCATCCGGGCCCACGCTCACTCCTCTCCCTCTCATGCCGTTTCTCTCTTCTCCACTATGCGCCGTGGCGGCCTATCCCCCGATTACTTCACTTTCCCTTTTGTTTTTAAAGCCTGCGCCCGTCTCCAGATAGGCCTCGAAACTCACGCTTTCGTAATCAAACTCGGTTTGGCTTCCGACAGTTATATACAAAACGCGCTGATTGGTTTTTATGGCTCGCTTGGATCAGTCGTGGGGGCACTCGACGTGTTCGGTGAAATGCGTGTGAGAGATTTGGTGTCTTGGTCTAGTATGATATCTTGTTTTGCAAATAATAATTTTGGGTACGAAGCTTTGGGTTTGTTTCAAGAAATGCAGTTACTGGAAAGTTTTAAGCCGGATGAAGTTACCATGCTTAGTGTAATATCTGCGGTTTCAAGCTTAGGTGCTTTGGAATTGGGTAAATGGGTTGATGCTTTCGTTTCAAGAACTGGGTTGAAACTCACTGTTTCATTGGGGACTGCGTTGATTGATATGTATTCTAGATGTGGCTCTGTTGATAATGCTATACAAGTTTTTAATGAAATGACTGTGAAAAATGTATTGACTTGGACGGTGTTGATTAACGGGCTGGCTGTTCACGGGCGCGGCAAAGAAGCGTTGAGAGTGTTTTATGAGATGGAAAAAACTGGTTTGAAGCCTGATGATGTTGCTTTTAATGGGGTTTTAGTGGCTTGTAGTCATGGCGGACTTGTGGATGACGGTTGGCGAGTTTTTAATAGTATAAAGAAGGTTTATGGTATGGAACCTACGATACAGCATTATGGTTGTATGGTTGATTTACTCGGTCGTGCAGGGTTGCTTCACGAAGCTTTTGAATTTGTGGATAGAATGCCTGCCAGGCTGAATGCGGTTATTTGGAGGACTTTGCTTGGAGCTTGTGTGAAACATAATGACCTTAAGTTGGCTGAGAAAGCAAAGGAGAGGATTTATGAGCTTGACCCTAATCATGATGGTGATTATGTGCTTTTATCAAATGCGTACGGTGGAGTTGGCAGATGGCTTGATAAAGCAGACGTGAGAAATTCAATGAGGGAGAAGAGAATTGGGAAGAATCCTGGCTATAGTTTGCTGAGTGCGGAGGAGATGATTTACGAGTTTGTTTCGGGAGATAACTCACATCCTAAATCCAAGGAAATCAAAGATTTCTTGATTTCAATAATTGATGATCTTAGAGTTGAAGGTTATAGTCCCCATATATCCAACGTGTTACATGACATTGAAGAGGAGGAGAAGGAGCAGAGTCTTAGTTATCATAGTGAAAAGTTGGCTGTTGCTTTTGCCCTTCTTAGCTTTAAGGATAGAAGGACCTTGAGGGTCATAAAGAATCTTCGAATTTGTTATGATTGCCATTGTTTCATGAAACATGTTTCAGATAAGTTTGACAGAGAAATTATTGTCAGAGATCGGAATCGGTTCCATCATTTTAGAAAGGGATCTTGTTCTTGCCAGGATTACTGGTAATAGATATTCCTCTCTGGCCCTCTCTTCCATCTTCTGCAGGTATATGTTAACATTGGATTCCATGTATGTTTTGGGTTGCTTTCAAGCATGTAGCTGTTCTAGTTTCAAGAGTTATCTGGATATATACTTGCCCTTGTAACAAAATAAGTGAACTTCTTTAATTCTTTAATGTGGAGGAAAACAAGAAGCATGGAAATTTTGCTTAAGTAATGCTCTTGCAACCTGGATGCTGTCAATCTCAACTGTAAATTTGCAGATATTATATCAAATGAATTCAAACCGAATGCGTTGCCTAGGAATGTCTTCTGCTACTTAGTATTTTACTTGCCAATGGCTTCTGCTTTTTTTTGGAAAGGCCGCATCGACGGAAAATGGTTGCTTGTAAACCTCTCAAATTATATTAACCAGGGATAGTAACTTTTTTCCCCAACTCATTTGGGAACTTTCTCTTGGAAAATGTAAGCTCATTTACATTATAAAAAAAATTATAATTCAAATATTAAAATATATTAAAGTGTGTCAATTTCATTCCATGGATCAAATTATTTAATAATTATTTATATTTTATTCTATTTCCAAGAACCACTCGCAAACTTTATTTTGGCCGATACTCAGGTGTCCATGGCTCACTTTGTGACAGATTTTCTCAATGGGGTGCTCGCATTATTCTATGACGACAGCAACTGATGGGGAAAGAGAAGAGTTCACTCAGGCTCGTGCTTTGAGGTTGCTTGGTGAAATTTCGCAATGCAATGGTAAGTACATGTAGGCATGGTGAAAATGAGGTTCTTGTTCTTTCTTACAAGTGTGTATATTTCAAATAAGTTTCTTTAAGATTTAATATAAATTTATAAGAAAAAAAAATAAAGCCGCAATAGACAAATAAAAAAAATTAGTTTTCATTTTGTAAAAGATTAAAATTAATTCATATTTTGTAAAAAAATAAATAAATTTATATGTTCTCAAAGTATATAGTAAGCATTCTTATATAAAATATTTAAAATGTTAATATTAAAAAATAACATTTATTAAATTCTAATGTAAATGATAAAAATAAGAATAAAATTACTAATAGTTTAAATTAGTATTTTTAAAATCTTGATGTAAATATATAAAATTAAAGGTAAAATGTTATACAAGATAAACTAAAATGAAAAAAAAAATCAATATTAGTTCTCTCTAAAAATTTTTTGAAGAAATTTGTATATTCTCAAGCTAACCAGTAAGAATTCTTAATTTCTTAGATAAAATACATGCCTTTCTAAAAGTTTGTAAACTGTACATTTGCAATGAAATACATGTCTTTCAAGAACAAAAAAAAACTAGTAAGAATTCTTAATAATTCTTACATATAATATTTAAAATATTAATGTTAAAAAATTAATTATTAACTTTATTAATTTTAAAATAATTATAATTTTGAAATGACAAAAATTATTAAAATTGTTTGAATGAATTTTACAGTTAAATTCTTCATGTTAAAAACTTTCATGCATTTGCCTTTGAAATGTCATGTTTTAGGTTCAAAGAGAAGTATAAAACATAGCTTAATCCTTATTGCCTAGTAGGGATGGATCCCTATGAAATCGGTCCCCCCTTCATAGGGATCAATCCCAAGTTCCAGAAACTGGCCGTTAGGCCCTATTTGGAGGGAAAAAACAACTCTTTGCTACACCAAAGTGTAGAAAGAAGTTCACTAACGCATTTTTTAGTTGAGAAAAGAGGAATCAAGTTAGAGCTAGTAAATCTACATTCTTTCACCAAGCTTTTAAGTTATCTTTGTACTTGATATCTTTGCGCATTCATTCTTATCTTTTGTACTCTTCTTATTATCATTCAAACTCTTACAAACTTGTACTTAGCAAAACCCACCTTGTAAAAGTATCCTTGTTTTTCGCCTTGTAAAAGAGGAGAAGTTGTGCTTGATTCTTGAAAACCATTGAGGTTCTAACTTAACCTTAAAATATTAGGGAGATTGTGTCATATCCTTGAAAAGGCATAGAGTTGTGTCATATCCCTGAAAGGACAAAGTTTATGCTTAACCTTGTAAAAGCATTGTATTTATTGATTATCGATAGTGGGTCAAACGCCTAGGCTAAAGGATATAAAAATAAGAAATCATAATAGATAAATTAAAAAACTTTATTTTTTGCTTTTGTAAAAGATATAAACTAAATTCATATTTTCTCAAATTAGCTACAAAAAATCCTAGAGCATAAATTCAAAATGCTAATGTTAAAAAATAACATATTTTAAAATTTAACTTAAATTTATGAGAATAAAGATAAAAATACTATTAGTTGAAATTAGAGTTTTTAAAATCTTGACCGAAATATAAAAGAATAAAGGTAAAAAAAAAATCATATTAGATAAATTAAAATAAAAAAATCAATATTAAGTATTTTTAAAAAGATCATTAATAAATTTTTATCTTCTCAAATTAGTTATGAAGAATTTTTACATAAAATATTTTTCTGAGAATTACTTTTCACATAAAATATTTAAAATGTTAATGTTAAATAAATATAATTTTTTAAAAAATTTAACATAAATGTACGATAAGAAAGGTAGAAATACTCATAGTTGAAATTAACATTTTTTAAAATATTGACGTAAGTGTATAAGAATGATGTAATTATTATATTAAATAAAATAAATCAAAAAACAAACCTAATAAATAAACTAACGAATCTATGTATGGCTAAGAGTTTTATGAAAATTTTAATTTTCTTTTGCCATATACTTGTATAAATATAAATTATAATTATAAGGCATAATGCGTAAAAAGGTCCTTAAATTATTGAAAAAATTTTAAATAAACTCTTATTTTTTTGTTATGTTCAATTAAGTTCTTATATTTTTATTTTGAGACAAATAAGATTTTATGATTAATGATTGACATAATCAAAATATCATTTGTCATTCTATGACACATGTCATTGATGTGGCATGATGACATGTCATAATTAATTACGATGTGATCTATTGATATATCATAATTGATAATGATGTTATGTGATGACATGATCATGCGACATTTTTATCTTTCACATTAATGTCAAGTTACTCTTATGTGGATGCTAAATGACAAATGATGTTTTGATTAATGATAATTAATTATGTATTAATCATAAAGATAAAAAATAAAAGTACATGGATTTACTAAAAGTAGTAAAAGTATAATGATTTATTTAAAATTTTTTAAATAGTTTAAAAGTTTTTTCAAGCATTATACCTAATTATAATTAAATAGTTTTTAACGCATTTGATTAACTATTATATGGTGTTGACCTTATTGTTTAACATTGAAATATTTTAAAGTAATGAGTTTAACCTGATTAAAGCAATTAAATATATTGTTAAGATTAAAAATATATTATTAAATTTTAATATAAAAGTGTGAGATTGAAAATAAAAAATGCATTACATCTAATGTAAAATAAGTGAGAATATATGCTCCTTACATAATTTACCAACTAACTTGTTTGATAATTTTTTCTAAATTCTATTATTTAACCTAAAGAATTTACGGATGATTTGAGGTGGCTTTGGTTCATTTAAGTCTTATGTGGGAACAGTACCCCTCTCCCCGCCCTTTATCCCTAACTCCCTTTTTGATTTTTGGGTAAAATATCCTTATTGCTTTAATTTTTAATTATAATTTTGAACGGGTCTATTAACTTTTGAAATTGACACTCCGTTTTAAAAATATAAACACTGTCAACAAAAATAATGAAATGACTAAAATATTATATTTTCTTTCTCTTTTTTCTCTCTCAAACAATGTTGTCGATTGGCAACGTTTTCATTCGTCCCCAAGGGGATAGATGTTCCTCAAGGGAAGGGATCACCCTTAGAGACATTGATTTAGTGCTCCCCAAGAGAGAGGAGCAACCAGCTTGGTGCTTCCTTATTTTTTTTTTAAAAAAAATTGTATAATAGTAATTTTTAAAATTAATAAAAGATAAATTTATCTTTTTAATATTATAATATCATTAAACAAATAAAAATATTAATAACTAGACTTATGTGTTTAACGAAAGATATCATTTTAAAACGGAATGTTCATTTCAAAAACTAATAGACTTATTTAAAATTATAATTAAAAATTAAAAGAATAGGAATATTTTTATAAAGATCAACCCTAAACCACGTGTTACCGTCGGACCATGAACATCTCGATGGTCCAAAACACTTATTGTGGTGTGTCAAGGGTGATTGCCAGCCGCAAACAGCTCTGCCTCCTCCTTTCATAGGGTCTTATAGGAAATTGGTTAAAGAAATGAAGAGGGTAAGGGCAAGGTTCCTTACTTGGTTGGATCTCGTGTTGACTTTCATCAAACAAACCCATCTGTCTGAACATTTAGGCGCTCTTGGACGTTAAGTGTGACAACACAATTGAAACCTCCTTTTTCAACTTTCTTATGAGCAAAGAGCTAAGGCATGCCTAGATATTATTGCAACTCCAAAATTTTCTATGCCTATGTGATGTAATTCATGCATACCTACTAGCAACTTACAAATTAACGAATTAAATTTGACGATGGGATATTGACACGTCGGTTGCGGTAATCACCGACTGGACTGGATAAGGGCGTGATGGGCCCCCAAGTTTTCACGTGGTTAGACATTTGGGCTGATTTCCAGCCAAGTTGGATATTATAACCGAATTGCCATTTTTTTAAATTTTTATTTTTAAAATTATCAGGAGTTGACCTCAGAGTAAACGCCTTTGGCTTGTATTACAGGACGGGGATTTACATCAACTATAATTTCTATTGGATTCATATATGTATCATCTACAATTATTTAGTTGTTATAATTATCAGACAAAATTTCGTTAACCACTATTTTGGTGCCATAAGTAATGGACAATTCTTGAAGACGCTGGTTGATGGATGTGTTTTTGTTGTTTCCTCTCGGCACCTTTCTCTTTTGCTTCTTATTCTCCTCTATGATGACATACTATCATATGTTATTCCTTATGTTCTTTTTTGCCTAAAAGAAAACATAAACCTTTTTCCTTCATTTTGGAAGATATGGTCTCCCTTTTTTGTCTACATATTTTAAGATAAAATGCACTAATTTTTTAATTTTTTTTCATAATTACATTCGAATTTAATAGTTTTTAAAATAAATAATCTGCTTCAAACATGTAAATAGCGTTAACTAACAAAATATGAAATATGTAAAAATAATTTTTTTCACTCTTTTTTTTTTTTTCAAGTCGATTGTAATGTAGGCTTACCCGCACCAACCGTCCCAAAGAGCACCAAATTGTGCTCCCCAGTGCTCTCCTAGAGAGCGCCAGACCGATGCTCCCAGAAACACTAAACCAAAGTCATAGGGAGCACCACGATGGGTGCTCTCAATAGAGCTCATCTGGCTCTCCTGACTATAGTTGATCGTGGGGTGGTTGACAGGCAAAAGGTAAAGTAAGAGTGTTTTTTTTCTTTTGAAAAATTATAATTTATAATTTTTAGAATTAATAAAAAATAAAATTATTTTTTTAATATTATTACAAAATTAAATTAACAGAAATATTTAACTAACGGCTATCTAATGAAAGATATTTTTTTAAGAGATTGTATATTTTAAACTAAATATATGGGTGTGAAATAATGACTCAAACTTAACAAAGATGGTGGTGTATTTTATTTGTCAAAAGTATTCCTCAATTCAAGTCTTGCGTGTAAAATGCATAATCAAAGCCAATTTGAATTAAAGGAAAAGATTTTCACTACCTGCCCAAGTCAACTCCTAGTCTTGAAGGAAAGCAATGATGAGTCAGAGGGGACCTTCCATGACGTTCCCCAACTTAAATTAGACGGTGGAAAAGGCCCTGTGAGGATGATTCCATGATAGACGACGGCCTTCGCCTTATAAAAACAACAGATTAGAAGAAAGCAGACTGGAAAACACTGGAAAGTATTTCTTTGAGGAAAAGATGAGGATCGCGTTTCATGATTCAATCATCCCACAAAAGTCACAGTTTTGAATAACAGCAGTACCAGGAATTTTAAAACACTGGCTGAGGGTAGCTCCGTTGATTTGGTCCCCGCTGAAACCTTCTCTTTTTGTCCTGCTGGTAAACCAAGACAATTTCTGTGAAGGAGCGCTCCAACATTCTCTTCTGTTTAAAACTCTTACCAGAAAATAAAAATCATTGTAACCGTTGCCGTTATTGACTTGCTTGTTTCCTCCTCTTTCCTATTAAAAGCTCGGAGCATGCCAACTTTGTTCCTCATTCTTTGTGCTTTCTCATTGCTTTGTTCTTCAACCAAAAAGCTTCCCTGTTGCTTTCACTTAAAAGGTCAGGATTTTCTGCTTCTCTCTCACTGAATGCAGCTTTTGATCACCCAATATAACAATCCAGGTAACCACTATTTCTTTGCATTTCTAATCTTCTGCTCTTGTTATAACTTAATTAATCATCTTTCTTTTGTTTATGTATCTTGGGATGCTGCAGACGGTATACCATGTCGTTTCTAACGGCACGAAAAGGGAGACACAGACAACGGTACGAGGATCATCTGAGGCTTGTTGCTGGGTAATCTCAAATTTCACCACTTTTTTCTTCTTCTTTTTTTTTTTTTTAATTTCTTTCCTTATGCTCTGCTTCTTGTTCTTGCCTTTCTTATTACATCTCTAGCCTGTGAAAATTAACAAGTAATGCTGTTGTAGTACCTTATTCTTAGTGTTGATAATAACAACATAATTTCAGCTGAATAGGGTGTCCATGTCTTCCTTATGGGTGTTAAGAATTAGTGGCAAGCATCATCTTTTCTTAGTGCTTCTTTCAAACAGAAAAGAGAGCTAAAAAACAGAAGTGCCAAATTACTGTGGTTCACATGATTGTTCCTTTGCTTTTATGTCAATTTTCTCTATAGACACTAAAACAGAGATGGACCCTTGCATTGACTTTCTATGGCCCCTTGTTGTCTTGATATTTAATTTCTCCACGTCCATTTTTCCTACAAGGACTTTTTGAAAAAACTAAAAAATAAAAACAATTAGGATACCTGTGGTCATGCGTTTATACGGAAAAGATAAGATAGAATAATTTGATGCATTAAAGTATTTTTTTTTTCTTGAGGGGGTGGTTGGGGTGGAGGTGGAAAGAAGCAGGATTGGCTGGGTTAATTAACACGGGAGTCTAATTAAACGATGAAATTGATCTAATTACTTGTTTGAAATAAAGCAGGTAACAAGCACCCTTCGGTTTAATGTATAAGCAAGTGCGAAATATCATTTACAGATTGACTTATTGGAAACTTTAGAAGTGGTGTAATATTTTAAGCTGCTACCTCACGTACTACTTTTTATAGATGCATATTCTTCTTACATAAACATCTGCATAGCTGCTTTGCCTCTATGGTCTTTTTACTCAGTTGTTCCTTCTGGTGCAAAAAACAGGTGTATTCCATACAGACTCAAGAAAGATGTTGAGGATGGAAACGGCAATGTCAACAGCAAGATTACTGTTCTCATGATATCCACGCCAAATCGTGATGATCTTGTGTTCCCTAAGGTATATACTTATCGTCCCACTCCTCTGTTCCCGCATTGGAATCTAACAATTTATTCTATCTGATGTACTGATATGAGAACCGTACTATGGATGGAAATGTTGATGTCAAGGTTTTTTATTTTATGTGATGGTCAGGGTGGATGGGAAGATGATGAGACAGTTCATGAAGCTGCATGTCGTGAGGCCTTGGAGGAAGCCGGAGTGAAAGGAATACTTGATGTAGGTTTCAGTATCCCTTCTTGGCATAGGCATGACTGCCTAACTTCTATTATGAATACACTTGCTGATTACATTTAATGTGTCATCAGGATTTATAAGCAATTGTTTAATAATCATATTATGGATACTGGAGTTATCTAACTTCTTCTCCTCCTTCTAATTAAATTGACGCTTTTAGAAATCTAGAGAATATATAATGTCTTTCTAAATTGCCATGAGGGCTGTTGGCTAAGGTAGTTGGGGAATGGAAAATATTCAGGCTAAACTTTAGAAGTCACGTCCAGCCAAGCCAAAAGATTTTAATTCTTATGCAGAAGAACAAGCGACTCATACTTGAAGTTGAAAGAAGAATTACATTGAAGTGTGTTTAATACCCTTTTTTTGTTCCTAAATTACTGGTAAAGCTAATGCTCATTGATTGGCTCTGGCTAATCTATATTGTTTGATTTATTAATCCATCTAAATTTCTTGTTCAACATATGTCTCTTCCGAGATGTATGCAGTGAAAGAATTCAACTGGTTTCAATTATAATCCGTCAGTACTGGCAGGTTGAGGGTCTTTAATTGGATGAAAATGGTAATCTACTTGTGAATATGGATACAAATAAGTTTTAGTTATCAGATATGCTCTATGGCATGATGAAAACATTGACTATGGTCACACAAAGAAACGGAAAACGATGAAATTATCTTCGAAAGGAAATTGTGACTGGAGGCAACCATACGTTGTTGGTCTGCCGCTTGCTGCAGTCAAAATTGTTATGCTGATCCTGCACATGTTTCTTTTCTTTGCAAGTTCAGTAAGCATGAGCTGTTGAAATATATATGCTACTCATGACTCGTGCGAATATGAAGCTGTATAGCTGCTTCCCTTTCTTCATCTAAATCACATGGTTCGGTAGTTGGTGCACAAGTTTCAACAGCATCTAAAACGATTCCCTTTTTGAATTGCCCTCTTCCATATTTCAATTGTCCCCTTCCATATTTCAAAATGGAATGGGTTCTACTTTGGTCTTGTAATCTTTTACACATATCCACGTTTGATAATGCAGAAAATTTTATGAGGTTTCATTCCAATATTTAGGTACCTGTATTTATTCTTGTACTTAACTGCACATAATCATTGCTACGTGCTGACAGTAACAGGTGCATATGATGTATCATGTTATGATGTTGGGCTGACATTGTTTACATAAATCTGTGTTTTCAATATATAATGGAGCCATTCACTTGAATCAGGAGAATCAACTGGGAGTTTGGGAGTTTAGAAGCAAGAGCAGACAGAACAGCTGCAGCCTGGAAGGTGGCTGTAGAGGTTATATATTTGCCTTGGAGGTGACTGAAGAACTTGAGTCATGGGCAGAGCAGACTACTTACAAGAGGAAATGGGTCAGTAAGAAAAATGAAGGTTTAACTAGACTTTAGGAATCTAACCTGGCACCGCACATCGCACATATTGGCCATATGGAGAAGATTGCCTTTACATAAAATGATAAATGATCTTCGCAATGCTCGAAGTGCAACATTTTCTAGGCAGTTATTATATTTGTTAACATGCTTGGGGAACAGTCTAGAAGATGGATTTGCCTTTATGACCAGTAGAACTTGATTAGTACCTAGCACTTTCTGCCAATTTAATCATATAATTCTATCTGAACTATGTATATGAGTGAACTGTTTGATGACTTATTATTGTTTGTCTTTTGCAGCTTTCCCCAGAAGAAGCGTATAAATTTTGCCGGTATGAGTGGATGAGAGATGCTCTTCAAGTATTCTTGACCGGCATGAAGAAAGACAGCATGAGTGGGAGGGCAGAAAAGCTGGCGGATCTCCCTATGTTCCCAGCGGCGGATGCCCTAGCAGAGCATCAGATGTCTTTTACCAAGTGCATTGTGCAGGGTTAATGAGTCGTAGACAAATGTTATCACTTAGCTGCTTGCCATCATTAGCTGTTGAATACTGGGTCATATTCAGTCTTCTAGTTTCCTCTTCTTGTACATTTCTGTGAAAACTAGCAAATGCGGAGAAGAAAATGAAGTAGGCGTCTTTGTTAAATTAATGGATTCCCCTCCCAAAAGGAATTCCTTTTTTTAGTCAAACCACCATTTTCCTGCTTCTCAGTGCCACACACAGCCTTTTCTGATTGCAATTAGCTTTCAACCCAGAAAATGCACTGCATTTCTTGTTATACAATTAAATTTTAATTAACTCTAATCTTCTTTCTTTTTTATTTTCTTAAATTTCTTTGTTTTGCAATTTTCAATTATTTTCTTCGAGTTATACTATACAAAATTCACTTCATCAATAGAAAAAATTGCTTTTATTTTGCATAAAATTTATACACATCCTTATTTATCTATTATCTTATTCATATATATATATATATATACATATTCTTATATATTGTATATTCTTTTAATTAAATTTTAAACATAAAATATTATATGACTAAATATTTTATAATTTTTAATTTCAAAAAGATGAATATAAAAGTTAATTAAATAATTCAATTATGCTATTAAGTATGGTTATTTATTCATATTAATTAAGAAGACAAAAAAGATGATTAGAAAACAAAGCAAGAGAGATGGCTGTAATATTTATGTTAATATATGTTATTATATTTACTTATATAGTTTCAAAATATGTTGCTTTTGCTTAAAGAGATATTTTATTCTAAAGAAAACAAATTAATAGCTATAAATTCAACATATTTGCTTCTCTAATTATTTCCATGATGTGTAACATAGATCACATGAATGTCTACTTCTAGGTATATAGTAGTGTTTTCCCTTACAATAAAATGTATTATTTTCGTATAGGCATTACTGACGTGGTATTGACAAATAGCGTTTTGACTAATAATAGTTAGTTAACTCTTATCACGTGGTATTGACGTAGAAGGTGAAAAATATCATATGGACATGTCATGCCATCATCTATTATGTATGTCATTTCAGCACCACATGATATAAAAATGAGAAGTGATGTTTTAATTAATGACAGTGAGTCAACATTCAGTCATAAAAACTTATTTAGCAAAAAAAAAAGTATATGGACTTGATTGATGTAATAAAAGAATAAAAATTTATTTAAATTTTTTAAAATAATTCAAGAACTTTTTTAAATATTATGTCAATAAATTATTGATTTTATTATGCACTCAATTTTTTCATGTATATTATTTTCGTAATGGTAGGCCTCAATCAAGGTTTCTTTATTCTTCTTAAAATTTAAACTATAAGATGAATTGGTGAATAAATTATGCATTTATTAGACAATCAATTTCCCCTTTTTTCTATGTAGCCAATAAAGTTTTTTTATAGATGATAATATAAAAACTGAAATTATCTTTGTTTACAAAATCTAAATCAAGTTTTTTTTTAAAAAAAATTTAAACCGCAAGGTGAAATAATGAATAAATTATCCATTTTATTACACAATCTTCTTTTATGTATACTATTTTCGTGATTGTAGGCCTCAATCAAGGTTTTTTTCTTTTAAATCTAAACAATAGAGTAAAATGGTGAATAAATTATGTATTTTATTAGACAATCAAATTTTCTATGTAACCAAACACTTTTTTGATAGACAATAAAATAGAAAAGTTGAAAAGTATCTTTGTTTTCTGAATTTGAATTTTTATTTAAAAGTTTCATCTTTGTTCAATTTACTTTTAATTAGATTTACTTAATCAACTGCTCAAGTATTTACTAAAATAAACTTAATTTTAAATTCTTTACATATTCCATACAAAATCATTATTTTTGATTTTCAAAATTTTAAGAACAGGTTGGAGAGAAAAAATATTTGAAGTTGAAAGGCATAATACCTTCAAAAACTCTTGAACTATACACGATTATTTATATAGCTTCTCACCTTTTATTGCATTCCAGCAAGTTTTTGAACTTTTATTTTAAGCGAAATAAACCCTTAAGACTAACGAAAAAATAACTACCATTTGTCCCATTAACAAGTATTACATTTTGCTTATGTGGCCTACAAGCATGGTTGGGTTGTAGATGAGATAGTTAGCCAAGTGGCAGGTGATGTGACCAAATGCGTTGCTAATGTGGTTTTTTTAACCACTAATATGGTTTTTTTTTCTTCCACCTTATCACATGTGTCATTGAGGTACTCACACGTAATATTAAAGGCTTGTGTAAGGATGAGAAAAAAAAAGAGTAGTTAAGAAAATAATTAATAGAGGAAGGCCTTCAATGGTCTCTCTACAAGAGACTAAAATCAAGTCAACTAATCACAAACTGCTTTAAACAGTTTAGGGAAGAGGCAAGTTGAACAAGATATTATCTAGGGCATTAGGAAGATCATTAAGTTTGGCGTCAATTTGGGAGGACGAATTTTTCGAGCTAGAGACTTCAAGGGTGGAAAGATACTACATCTGGTGTGTAGGAAAGGTTAGGCAAATAGACAAAAAGGTGTGGGTTTGGTTACATTTATATCCCAAATTATGAGAGTGAAAGGAAAGAGCTATTAATTGAATGGGAAGAAATGTTAAAAACCTTGGATATCTCGTGGTGTATAAGAGAGAGGATTTTAATGCAATTATCACCTAGATGAGAGAATTGGATGGACAAATTATAGTAAGTCGTGTGTTAATTTTTCTAATTTCATTGAAGAAATAGGATTAGTTGATCTACCTATGTCGAGAGGAGAGTTCACTTGGTGCAACAATAAGGAGACATCGGCTTATAATGAAATGGATATATTCTTGCTGGATGTTGAGATACTAAGTTGGTTCTAAATGGTGATATAGAACTATTTGCCATGTTCATTATCGAAACATAATTCAGTTATTCTCAATAATTATAAAGTTAATTGAAGCTCAAACCTTTTGAAGTTCTTCAATCATTGGTTAGAGGAGAAAAGTTTTTAAGGTTTGGTAAAAATTTGTTGGATGACCGAGGATAAAGGGTCTCAGAACAATAATATCTAGGGGAAGTTAAGAAGTTTAAAATTGATGATCAAGGAGTGGTAGAAAAGTGCATATGGGCACCTATAAGAAAAAATTCCTGAGCTTGAAAAAAAAATTCACTTTTTTGATGGAAGGGCAACAGGTCTATAACGCAATAAGCAATGAAAAATCGATAATTGTATAGAAAAAGATAGAGTTTTGGGATTTATACATGATAGAAGAAATAATGTTGCAATAGAAGTCAAGGGTGAAATGGTTCCTTGATTGAGATAGGAAAACAAAACTTTTTTATGCTATGGAATCTACAAGAATAAGTAATTTAACTTTTACCATCACTAAGAGGTGGCCACACTCTTGGAATTTAATTATGATGTGCAATAGTTAAAAATGTGGTTAGCAAGCATGATGGAAAACTTGTTAACAAAAACTACGATCTAAGACACCATTTGCAATTGTGATGGGAACAAGGCACTTGGGCCTGATGGGTGTAACCTCAGTTTTTTCAAAAACTAGTAGGCTGTTATTAAAAGATGTGTTTAAGTATATGGCAAACTTTTTTCACACAAGGTAGATTAGCGAGCAAGTTAATGCATCCTTTATCACCTTAATCCTAAAGTGTGAGAGTCCAATTGACTTAAGCCGATCAAACTGATAAGTCTAGTAAGGAGCATGTACAAAATTGTGGCCATGGTTATGGAAAACAGGCTAAGAAAAGGGGTGTATAAGTTGATTGGTCAAAATAAAAGGTAGCTTAAGAATATTTCTTTCTTACATGAAAAGAAGCACAAAACAAGTAGGCTACATGGTAGCAATGGAAGGAAACTAGGCTTACAGAGGCAAATGATGACTTGACTCTTTGCACATAATGTTTGCTTATAACTTAAGCAAAAGGCTCCCATGGATAGTAGTTAGAGGTGTTGTTAAGGGGTTTGGGCAAGTGCTAGATGTGTATATTCCTAAAAAGATTATGCAAGATAAGACTAAGAGGGTTAACTATGCTTTCATCGAATATAAGGACAATAAAAAAATAGAGAGGGCATTGAAATGGGGCAACCACCAATCATTAGATTGGAGAAGAATAATGGTTGAGAAGGATGAACCTTGGATGAAGATTATAACAAAAAAGGCCATGATAAAAAAGGACCAGATGAGTTATGTTTAACACTATAATTCTAAAAAATCTTGATGGAAGATTGTACAAGAAGGTAGTATAGGGAAAGAAAGAGGTTTGCAAGCCATTAAGGAGTGCTTCAAAACAAGGATCGAGGCCAAATTAACTAAAAGATTGACCTTCAAAATTGGGTGATAAACAAACAAAGCTTGAGGTCCTCAAACCGTAGAAATCCAGATTTGTTATAATGACATCCCAGACGAGGAAATGAATTGGGTAAAAAGTAGTGCAATAGGAAAATTATGCATTAAAGTTAAATGAAAAATCATCCAGGAGAGATTGTTTGAAGCAATAATTATTGTCCAAGTCAAGGAGGTTGAAAGGCTGCAAACATTGGTGACATTTAGGGATTTTGATGAAATGATCACATTACTGAAGAACTATTAGGATACTTTTGAGCAATGGTTTGAAAATCTGATTCCAATGGAGATAACAAGAAATGATAGGGAAATGTGCTTATGGATCAAAATCGAGGAGATCTTTATCAAATTATGGCACTTGAATACCTATAAAGAAATGGCTGAATGTTGAGGGAATTCGTAAGGGTGGATAAATGTACATTTAGGAGAAAACGTTTGGACCGTGCCATGATGGTTGTGAGAGTGAAAAGTCGCTCAGTCATCCTTTCCAAGGCCATTCTTGAAGCTGAAAGGAAATTTCACATCATCATTATGAGCATTGTTGGCGGAGAAACTATTAATGAGATAGAGGTATACTCAACAGGCAAAGCTATTATGCAAGAAGATAATTTGGGTGCCAACATTATGAACTTCAACCCAAGAACAACTAATGAAGGATCAACCACAACGGAGGAACTACTAAACAAACCAAGCAAAAAATCGAGTATGGGGAGTTGTAAGAGTATGAGCCTGGTTGGTGAGTCGGAATTTTTCAAATTAAAGCGATTTTAAAAAAATGAGTCGTCTACCAAATTAGAGGAAAAGTGGTGAACATAGAGAAATAAAGAATCTGATAAGCAGGAAAGGTAAGATTTGTTGATACTATGAAAAAAGTCGTCACTTGTCTAAGGAATATAAAGATGGAAGCCTAGTTGAAAAGGATGTGTCAGGAAACAAGATAGAAAAGCTACTTACTAGGGTTAAAATGAGATCATGGCCAAAAGTAAATGAACAAATGGACCAAGTAGTTGGCCTTTTTCAAGACTCCCTTTCGTTGGGTGATTTTATGGGCGTTAATGTTTCTACACCAATGAGCTCAACTAAAAACTAGAGGAAAGAGTTAAGATTAATTGGTGGTAGGGCTGAGTCAAAAATAATTGAAACCTTAATTCTTATTACAAATGAGTTAAATGAAAGGTCTGAACGGTTATATGATTTAGACAACCCATTAATAGGAAAAAACTGTGAGAGTGCATTTTGCAATTATCATGTTTTAGATAGAGGTGTGCAAATGCAAACTGAATGGAATAATTAAACCGAACCAAAATGAGTTCAATTTTTTTATTCAATTAGTTTGATTTTTCGATTAGGATAGTTTGTTTATATAAATTAATTCGATTTGATTGTAGTTAAGAATTTTCCTAATCGAATTAACTAAACTTAAGTAAGGTATTATGGGGATTTTACATAGAAAATAAATCCTAAACCTAATTTATTCTTTTCAGCTATTCCTTTTGTCGTCTCCACCCTTTTTTCTTTCTCTCTTTGACTTTTTAGTTCCTCTTGGCTCTTGCTGCCGTCCTTCACTTTTCCCACATTAGCTAAGTTTTTTTTTGTTTGGTTTTCAGTGCAGTTCCTTTTGTTCTATGTTCAAGGGTGGGTTGAAATTTGGTTGATATTTTGAACTTGAGTAAGTTTTTTTTTGGTTGAAATTTTGGTTAATGCTTGTTCAAGGGTGGGCGGGTCTATTTGGTTCATGGAAATAAGATAGAAAATCCAAAAGAATAATTTTATTTTCTCTTTTTTGTTGTGATAAAGATTTTCCCTTTACTGCTTTGGATTTTTCTTTTTTTGCTCTACACCATTGCATAGGTTTTGTAGTAATTTAAACTCGTTGATATTGAACTTACTCGTTTCATTCACTTTTTCATACGATGTCCATGCGAAGGGTTTAACCAAGGTTAAGCTTGAGGTTTTCCAACTTAATATGCTAATAGATTTTGCTTTTACTAGTTATAATTCACAAGTTACCTTTTTCGAACATGCACATTCTTTCAATTTCAGAGAAAAAAATTAGCATTGATAGGTAAGAGATCGGAAAACCTTACCTAGACTTGATTGGGAACTCTTTTTAGTTTTGAAATTCATCTATATTCTATACTGCTTTTATACTGCTTTGTTTGAAATGTTACAAATTTCAAAAAAAAAAAAAAGTTAAATACATATGCAAAAGGTTGTAGTACTTGTGTTTTATTCACTTTTTATACCAATGCTAAATAAGTAAAACAAAAGAATTTCATTAGTATATTTTTATTGATAAGTTTTGGGTATTGACCAAATAGCTGTAAAGTATTTCTTCAAACCAAGTCTATGTTGTCAAACTTTAATTGAGCTCATTGTAAAGTAGCTTTAGCTCCAAAATTTAGTGTAGCTTCAATTAATCAGCCAAAAATAAGAGCCTACTTTAGGTGTTAAAAAAGTGTTTCCTTTGTTGCTTTACATTTTTTATTAACCAAGATTCATGTCTACCAAGCATTCTCAAAAGCCATAGACATTTACTTCTAAGGGGTACAATATTAGTGAATTTGCAGAGACAACATATTTATAATATGTTAGGATTTTGAATACTAACTGGTTTTAATTTCTATGCTAATTTCATCTATATATCACAAAAGTTAATTAGACCCATTATTTCAAAATTTCAAATGGTTATTAGAAATTGAGATCTCAAAGGAAAAAAATAAAAAGGAAAATCTCTTTCCAATTAATGTTTTAATATTATATATATAATGTCAAGACATATGAAAATTTTCACATATTTAAGCAAAGCATCTTATAAGAAAGGAATCACCAACATCTAAAGACAATAGCCATTTGAAATATATGAAGCAAAACAAATACAAAACACAAGGCAAATTAGTATTCCTTGCCACTTATACAGTCTTAGACACTTTTCTCTTACGACTTTTACTATTTTATACAAGACACATATGGATAGCTCAATTCCCTTTTATAGTTCCCAAGGCAAGTTGTTGGCAAAATAAATATCTTTTTATTGCTTGGTTTTGATTGCTTTGATTGTCTTTGTTCTTCTACTACTTTTGCTTTATGTTATCATCTATATTACATATTTATTCTCTTTTTTCCTTTTATTGTAATAAATTATCGTCTAGCTTTCCAAAAAAAAAAATTCTATATTTATTAATGTTTTTTAATATGTGCTATTAGTGACAGATTCTTTCATAGATTCTTAAATTACATTTTTGCTAATCAATTAATTCTTTTTGAATGACAGATTGAAGTTTTTAATGGCAAGTCATAGAGATAATCTAGTTCCTACTCCTAGTGATGCTGCTACGCAGCTTACTCTTTTTGCCATGCCATCATTACACACTACATAACAAACTTTAATCTCTACCAATAAAAGTGATGCTGCCAATTCTAAGAAAAGGAGTTTTTCAAAAAAACAATTCTAAGAAAAGGAAAGCATTTCCATTGAGGTCTAAAGTTTGGAAACACTTCATCAAATTTGTCAATGATCAAGGTGAACATAAAGTTGAATGTAATTATTGTGATAGGGTACTTTCTGCTAATACTAAAAATAATTGCATAACTTTATTAAATAATCACATGAATTCTTGCAAAAAGTTTCCTAGTGCTGCTAATGATTTTGCTCAAACTGAGTTAGCTTTTCAATTAGGTAATGGGTTAATAGAAACTTAAAAATTTAGTCAAGAAGCCATTAGAAAGTCTCTAGCTAAGATGATTATCAAAGATGAGTTGCTTTTAAGATTTGTGAAAGGAAAATGATTTAAGGAATTTATGTCAACTTCATGTCCTAGATTTATTGTGCCGTCACGATGAACTGTTGCTACAGATTGCTATAACCTTTTGTTGATGGAAAGAACCATTTCAAGCATATATTGAGAACAGTTTCTTTTAGAGTTTCTCTTACCACAAACACATGGACATCATTTCAAAAAGATAATTATTTGTGTCTTATGGCTCACTTTATAGACAATGATTGGAAATTACACAAAAGAATTTTAAACTTTGTCCCATTTATAGTTACAAAAGTGAGGCCATTGGAAAAATGATTGATAAATGTTTGGGTGCTTAGTGGATTAGTAAGGATTTCACTATTACTGTTCATAATGCTAGTTCCAATGATGTTGCAATAGCACACATATAGAAAAATTGAACTTATCAGGAAATAGTCTTTTAGAAAGTAAATTTCTACATAAAAGATGCATTGCAGACATCATTAATCTCATTGTCACTAATGGATTGAAGGAAATGAATGATTCAATTGCTTGTATTAAAGGGGTAGTTAGATACCTGAAACAATCACTTGTTAGGTTAGCAACAATCAAAAAATGTGTTGAGTCTGCAAATATTCAATCAAAAAATTTGTTGTGTTTTGATGTTAGTACTAAATGGAATTCTACTTACTTGATGTTAAAAATAGCTCAAAAGTTTGAAGGAGTCTTTAATTTATTTAAGAAAACCGATTCATAGTGTAGAACTTATTTATTGATAGGAAATGGGATAGCTGAATATGAGGATTGGGAAAATGTTAGGAGGTTGAATCTTTTCTTGAAATATTTTTATACCTTCACAGTAAAAGTTTCAAGTACTTTTTATGCCACTATTAACACTTTTCTTAATGATATTTGTGGTGTTTATTACATTTTGAGAGATAGGGAAAGACATCTTGATGTTGAATTGCGAACAATGGAAAAAAGAATGAAAGAAAAGTTTGATAAGTATTGGGGAAATATAGAAAAAATGAATAAGCTACTTTATATTGCCTCTATTTTTGATCTAAAGAAGAGACCTGTATTTGTGGAGTTTTGTTTAAAGAAAATGTATTCAAATGAGCAAACTTCATTGATTTGTGTGAGTTTGAAAAAAACAATAAAAGAGTTGTTTGTTGAATACCCAAAAAAGGTACAACCTCCTATTGAGAAAGTTAGTGATAGTAGCCAATCCCAAGTGAGCCAAATTACAAAATTTGATGATGATATTGACTTCAGCGCTAGTGTTGCTCTTCTAAATAAATTTAAGAGATATAAGATTGCAATTGACAAGAAAGAGAATAAATCAGAATTGGAGAAGTATTTGAGTTTAAATGAGCCCGATGCCATTGATAGTGATGACTTTGATGTTCTTATTTGGTGAAAACTCAATAGTTATAAGTATCCTACTCTTACCCTACTAGCTCATGATGTATTAGCGATTCCTCTATCCATAGTTACTTTGGAATTAGCTTTTAGGACCAGTGGTTATGTGCTTGATGCATATAAGAGTTCTTTAATGTCTAAAATGGTGCAAGCCCTTATTTGTACTTAAAATTGGCTACATGGGTCTTCCTCTTATCTTAATGAAATTTAGAATGATTTGACAGAGTTTGAGAAAGTTGATGAAGGTAAGTATTTTATTTATATCATCATTTCATTTTTGTTGTTTCAATTGTTAATATGTTATTGATTTATTTCTTATTTTCTTGTTTATGTATTTTAGAGTTATCAAAGATTGTAGTAGACAATATACTAGATAATCTTTGAGATAATCAAGTAATGTACTAGTGTTATCTAATGTCTATTTAAATTTATAAAATATTTAACATGTTCTAACTTTTTTTTTTAAAATCTATTTGAAACTAATGACTTTTTTGTAAAATTTTTTTCAATTTTTAAGGGTACAATCTTTGTTTATGTTAAGTTGCTTATAGCATCAAGAGGCATTTAGGGAGAAAGTAATCTTTGAAGATTATTTGCATTCAAGATTATTTGTTGTTGTTGTTATCCATTGTTGAAGACTGTTAATGATTTGTTGTTTTTTGTTGAAGATTATTTGTTGTTGTTTTAATCCATTATTGAATACTGTTAATGATTTATTGTTATTTACTCAAGACTATTTATTATTGTTTTTATCTATGTTTTTAATTATTTGTTGTTGTTTATATGAGTATTCATCTTATTTATTATAGTTTTTTATTATCATTTTTAATATTTTTATAGTATTGATTTATTAAAAAAATACTGCATAAATAAATATATACAAATAAAAAAATAAAAAATTTCTCAAGTTCAATTTATGGAAACTGAACTGAACCAAATTAACTGAATTAGTTGAGTTTCAATTAATTCGGTTATTTGTAGAGTTCAGTTCAGTTTTGCTTATTTTTAAATATGAGTTCGGTTAGTTTAGTTATTAGATACCTAAAACCGAAGAAACCAAAATAACCATTTACACACCCCTAATTTTGGATAAGGTGTAGAAGAGTGAAAACTTTACGAAGGAGTTCAACGAGAGAAATCAAATGAACTAAGGGAGAAAAATGGAGAAGGAAAAGCCGAGTCTTGACACAAAAGGGAGCGATTCAAGAATCAAACATGATGGGCTGATAAATTATAGAGGTTTTTGGGGTGAATTCTTTCAGATGCATAGGGTAATCACAAAGGGAGGACGGTGGGAGACATGGTCAATGGCAAGTCTGGTTTATGTGGGTCCCCTAATAGATGTGAGACACATTCTTCGGGAAAGGACTTAGACACTAATGCTAGTATGGGTAATGAGAAACAAAGCAAAATAACGGTTGGGAAAAGTAAACAGGGGAGGAACATTGTGAAACAATTTTCACTCGAATCATTGAATTGTCAAGGGAGCTCAAAGAAAGGTAGTAACAGATCAAAGAAAGGCATGGTGATGAGAAAGGTTAGAACAACATCACCAAAATCAAGCGAGTCCAACAAGAGAAGGATAAGGGTCCTTAAGAAACTCGAAGAGGAGGAAAGAGTTAGAGATGTAGATCTTGAAACTCAAGCTAATGACATGCTTTCTGACTTAAACATTCACAGAAGGAATTTAATTCTAAGAATTGAGGCTACGAAAATTTGATAACTATCAAAGAGGTTAGGGTTGGTTTTTCTAGACAAGAAAGAATCTGAGATTCAAAAGATAGTGGATTTAGAAAAGGCAGACAAAGGTTAGCACCTTTTAGTAGAACCGTGGTCATCTTGAAACAGTAAAGTATGACTTTTTTTTTTATGTCTAAATTTAGTTTTATATGAAAATTATTACTTGGAATATTAAAGGTTTAAAGACTAAAGAAAAAAAAAAAAGAATGGTTAGACAATTAGTGAGAAACGAAAAACTTGATATGTTGTTTCTTCATGAACCAAAAATTCAAAACGTTGACAACAAAACTGTGAGGTCAATTTGGGGTAGCAGTAGCTATCAAAATAGGGTTGTTGCTTCAACAGGGCCATCAAAAGGTTTATTAACTATGTGGAGTGATGAGTTTTTTGTTGTTGAACATTGTTTTAAATCTAAGCATTTATTAATGATGGTGGTATGATAAAACTTAGAGCTTTAGATGTGGATTAGGGAATGTGTATGCACCAAATGTTGATAATGAGAGACAAACAACATGGAAAAAGATAAAAAGGATTATGGGATCAAAAAGAGGCTCGTGGTGTCTATAAGGGACTTTAATGTTAAGGTTAACAAAGGGGAGAGAATTGGTAGCAGCTGCAACGTCCATACCATGGACTAATTTAGGGCTTTTATACAGGAAATGGAATTAATTGATTTGCCAATAAGTGGTGGTAACTTCACATATAGGAATTTTAGGGAAAATAAAGCTTTTAGCAAACTTGATAGATTTCTAGTTAGTGAGGAAATTTTAGACAAGTTTGGGGAGATGGTTTAAAGAAGATAGTAGCATCACTGTCAAACCATAACCTAATAGTATTAGGGGCTATGTGTACGGATTAGGTTCTAAAAACTTTCAAGTTCTTCAACCATTGGTTGGATGAAAACTCCTTTGATACTATGTTTAGAAGAACTTAGGAGGAGATAAATAAAAATGGTGAAAATTCAAGAGCTATTTGGTGGAAATTGAAGAACGTCAAACTCGTGATTAGGGAATAGTAACATAGGGAGTTAAGAGATTCTCAGAGAAAGATAAAGGAGATTGAATCGTGACAAAGAAGGCACTTGTTAGAGGAGATACAACTGAAGAGTGAAGAGACATAGTGAGGACAAAAAGAGAAGAATTGTGGAAGCTTTATAGAGATGCGGAAAAGGAATGGCTTCAAAAACCAAGGATGAAATGGTATGTGAAAAGGGATAAGAGTACTAGATTTTTTCACTCAATTGCATCATCAAGGAGGATATCTAACTTCATTCCATGCCTCAAAATAGAGAACCAAGTGATAGAAGAACCTCATCAAATCAAAAGAAGCATTGCAAATTATTTTGAAATAATTTACAAGGAGGATAAAATTTCCAAAGTTAGGGAATTGAGCAATAAGTTCAAGACATTGGAGAGAAGGAAAGTAGAAGAGTTAGAGAGTAGGATATGTAAATGAAGCCATTGATTCTTGCAATGGGAATAAAGCTACAGGACTGGCTGGCTTCAATCTAAACTTTTTTAGGAAACAATGGTAAGTAAGAAAAGGTAACCTTATGAGCTTTATTGTCAAAATTTTCAGGACTGAAGACATTGAGGGGTATATTAATGCCACTTTCATCATCTTTATACCTAAGTGCACTTACTCAGAAAGTATTAAGGACTATCGAACTATAAGTCTTGTGGGTAGCATATACAAAATTATTGCTAAGATACTAGCCAACAGATTAAGGTTAGTTATAGGGGAGGTGATCGATAACAAACAATTTACTTTCATCAAAGGTAAGTAATTTGTTGATTGTTTCCTTATCACCAATAAGGTAGTGGATGTCATAAGGAAAGACAATAAGGGGTTTGTTCTTCAGGGTAGATTTGGATAAAGCTTGTAATACAGTTAGTTGAGACTTTCTTGACTTTGTCCTAGTTAAAATGATGTTTAGGAGGAAATGGAGGAGTTAGGTTAGAGCTTTCATTTCAATAGCTATGATTTTTGTGCTGGTCAATGGAGTCCTTACCAAGCAATTTAGGATAAGGAGAGGGCTCATACAGAGATGCCTACTATGTTTATTTCTTTTCAACTATGTCGTTGAAGCCTTTAGTATACTCATGCGTGAAGAGGTTATATTAAGTGTCTATAAAAGAATAGATATAGACACTCAAGGGCTAGTTGTCTTGCATTTATAGTTTGCAGATGACACTACCATTATGTGTAGGTCAAAATGTGAATCAATTAAGAACGTAAAAAGAATTTTGAGGTGCTTTCAATTAATTTCAAGGCTTCGCATCAATTTTTTTTTTAAAAAATCTTTTTAGGGTAAGGCTTGAAGAGGAAATAGTGGTGGAATAGGCAAGTAGGATTAGGTGCAAAAGGGAAAAACTTCCATCTAGATAATTTAGGCTACTTTTGGGAGTTAAAACTAATTTCAAAGATATATGGGGGCCAGTAGTGGAGAAAATTGAAAGTAGGTTAGTAGATTAGAATGGTAGGATGTTGTTCTTAAGAGGTAAAGTCACTTTCATTAACCTAGTCCCCTTTAGTTTATAAGTCTTCTATATGCCGTTGTTCAGATTGCCGGTAGTAGTAAGTTAAGAGCTAGAAAAGGTTCAACGAAAAGTTCTCTAGAGTGGGGCATCTAATAAAGAAAGATTCATTATGTGGATTGGAAGATAATTTATACATACTATACATACAAGAAGTTTTGAGGGTTTAGGTGGGTCAATTTATAGACTAAGAATTCTGCCTTGCTGAACAAATGGATATAGAGATATGAAAACAAGAAAGATAGTTAATGGAGGAGCATTTTAGTTGAGAAGGATGAGGGAAACCTTAACACTTTGCTGTCAATGTCAGGGAAGCCCAACAAATAATTACTCATTTAGGAAAACATTGTTAAACCTATCAAAGAAGGGGGAGATACCGATATTGTTGTTCGGAAAGGGATTAGCTTTATTTTAGGTACAGTGGATTATTTGATTTTTAGAATAAGGAATGAATTGAAAAGTTGATTTTGAGGCAAGCTTGCCCTAAAATTTATTCCATAGCAAATAACAAAGTTGGCAAAGTTAAAAAGTATGGTGAGTGGACTAAAGAGAATGGAAATGAAGAATTGAGCTAAGATGCAATTTATTCAGGTGGAAAGAGGACTAGTGGGATCATATGATCAAAATTATCACTGACAACCCTATGATGGATGGTTATAAGGATAAGGTCATTTGAAAATGGAGGTCGAACAGAGAATATTCTATCAATTCTTACTATAGAACTATAATTACATGAAATGGGGTCATAAATGAGCATTGAAAAAAATTATGGCAAGGAATAGCCTAATGAAAATTGAAATCTTTTGTTGGAAAGTCTTAAAAAGTAGAGTCTTCATAAAGGTAGAATTAGTTAAAAAGGGGGTTACTCCAAGCATATTTGGCAGTGTTTGTTCTTTATAGGGATAAGGAGAAAACGGTCAATCATCTTTTCTTTGGATGTGCAGAAAGTTGAAAGATATGGTCAGGATAGATTAATCTTTAGGCATCAATTAAGTGGCCTAAGCCTATGCTATATAGTTATTCTTGGATTGAAATGAGCTCTTACTTAGCGTTCCTTGCCATATTATGATCCATCTGGCTTTGTAGGAATGAAGTGATTTTTTAAAAAATGTGTGGGATAGAGAGCAATGTTTAGACATTGGTAAGATTAAGTTTGCTTAGTGGGAAAGGGCAAGATGGCTAAAAAACTTCCAACAAACAAAAAAGATCATTAGATACTCTAAGATAAGCCAGATCCAATCTCAAAGGGTCAAAAAGAAGTGACAGTTAGCTTGGGAACCACTTAAAAAAGGTTGACTCCAATTTAATGTTGATGAAGTAGTTAAGGGGAGTCAATGGTTAGCAGCAACTGGAGGAGTCTTAAGAGATGTATAGAGGTCGATTAAGATAACATTCTCTAAACTTGTGAGGGTTAATAAGGTAAACACGATTGAAATGTTAGCAATAAAGGAAGGTTTCAAAATGTATGGAGCCTCAAATAGTCAAGTAGGCACTCAATAATAGTGGAAAGTGACTCCACTAATGCAGTTAATTGGGTCCAAAACCTGGACAAAGCCTCATAAAGGTTGAAAAGAGAAATTTTTAGACTTGAATGATTTAAGAGGATAGCGGAGTGGCAGCTTAGAAAAATTCCTAAAAAAGCCAATGAGATGGTTGATGGTTTGGCTAAGTTAACGTTTCAAAGAAAAAACGATTTTATTCTTGTCACGGAGTAATGGTGGAAAAGTCCTAAGTAGTTTTTCAGTAAAGGTTGAGGGTAGCTAAGTGTCTCATATGTTTTCTTATTTTTTTGTAATTTTTTATTTTGTTAGTTACTTTTTTAATTTATTATGATGTATAGCTGACCGTTTTACTTTAAGTATTACAAAGGTGTAGGTCCTATTTTTTCTTTTTTCTCTAGTCGTGCAACAAAGTGATAATACAGAGGAGAGATTTTCATAAAATTCTATGATACTATTTTTTTTGGTACTTTTTTATTAAAAATGAGAAAAAAAAGAAGGAAAAAAGACAATGAAAAAGGAAGAGAAATTGCAAAGAGGAGTTCACCAAAAAAAAAAAGGAGTAAAAAAAGAAAGAAAAAGGAAAGGATTTTTATGTCTTCTTAGGCTTCATTTTATGGCAGGTTGGGTTAGGGTTCGTGGTTTAGGGTTTAGGGTTTAGGGTTTAGGTTGTCTCTGCTCTTGTGTTTGCTTGGGGGCTGACTAGAGGGGTTTCTTGCTATTTCTCTTTTCCTCTCTTACTTTGCTTCTATAAGGGGCTCCCTTTCAGTCTTTTTGTCTTGGTTCCCTCTAAAGTGTCTTTTCTTAGCGAAAAGGGGATGATTGAGGTTGTTATACTTGGGTAATTAAGGGGTTGTGTCTAGTCTTAGGATCTTGTGTTGAACTGGGATGACTTCCCTTTTGGTTGTCTCTACTTTGGACTTGGTGTTGTTTGCAATGAATGTCTTCTTGTTTGTTCAAGTTTTGATTCTTTTCCTTGTCTCGATTTCATTCTGCTGGTCTGCTTCATGCTTCATCTTTTTGGTTCGTTAGCATTATTTTGGTGTTTAGAGTTATTTTTAGGTTATCTTATACCTTTTTTTTGGCTCTTTAGGATGATGTGATCATGCTTTTGGTTTCCCTTTAATATGATGACTGTTCTTGCATTGTTTCAATGGGAAAAAAGAAAAAAAAGAAAAAATAAAAACGTAAAAGAAGAGTAAAACAAGAAAAAATAGGAAAATATATTATAAATAAAATATAATGCCAAAAAAGAAAAAAACTAAAAAAACTAAAAAAAATGGATGAGAGAGTCATTTAGTGTTCTCTCTTTTTAAATAATATTGCTATATTATGTTCTCTTAGGATGTTGCAATGATGGAGGCGGGAGAATTTCCTTAGTGAAGGGGGATGGGAGAAAGAGGGAGGGCTTTGTGGTGATGGTTTGTTGGGATTGTGGTGCGAGCAGGGGGCTTTAGGTTATGGGAGATGGGAAGGGTTTCTACTTATGGATAATGGGGGGAGGGGGGCAATGAATGCTTCTGGTTGATGGTGGGAGGGTTAAGGTTGAGGTGGGAGGATGATGATATTCATTAGGGTTGGGTAGAAAGGATGGTGATGTTCCTTTATCTAAAGGATCCTTTTTGTTAATAGGGTTTTTGAAGAGTTCCTATTATGGGTCAATAATGATGTCTTTCCTGATTTTTTTTTCTGCTTTTATGGTTCACTACTGCTTTGGTTTGGTTTTTGCTCTATTTCTATATTGGTTTCTGTTCTGCATATGGTTACTCCCTGATCCTTCTTACCTTTTTTAAGGATGATTTAGGGATGTTGCTCTTGGTTTCTTCATTCTGAACATGTCATTTTTCTAAGTTTGTGCATGCGTTTGGCTTTCTAATCGAGGATGTCATATTATGGCTCATTTTTCAGTTTTTGTGTTGGTTTCTATCGAGGATTTTATGATGGAATCTGTAAAGAGAGCTTAAACTAATTCATAGCGGTAGGATGCAACAACAAAGTCTTCATGACAAGGACTAAGCCTACGATTATTGATTGTGACTCAACTTATATTGGCATCTGACTTTTGACGGTTCAAATACCACTTGCGATGGTTCTACATGTCGTGAGAATGTGATATTGTCCACCTCTAAGTATTTAATGCTACTTTTGAGAGAAAAAATCAAAGTTAGAAGGGTGCAAGTTGGCCTTCCTAGCATAAGAACAATGGTTCTACGTCAATATAACAAATCAATTTTCTCTATAGAATAAGGATTATTTTTCACTTTTCTTTATTGGGGAATTCTGTTGACAAATTTTGCATGTGGCTCGGCTTTTGTTCATTTCTTTAGTTGGTTTGTTTTAGGTGCTGGCTTATGGAAACCACCATGATGTTTTTGGATATGTTTGATTTTTTTTCTTTTTCGTGTTAAGGTCTTTTTCGATATATGTCAAGGAATTAAGATAGTTTACTATGATGTTGGTACAGTCAACAATGAATTGATTAAGGAGGCTAGTTTTTTGTTTGTTGAGCAGCATGTTAAGAGGAAAATGTACAATGTTCTCTATTACCAAAGCTAGATTCTTTTGCCACCAAAAGTCTCTAAAGTTTAAGACTTTGGGTGAGCATACTAGGTATTGGGCAATCAATAAAACATCCACTTTTCAAAAAAAAAGTGATTGGTCAAAATTAATTTGCATTTGTCAAAGGAAGACAATTAATTGCTTGACTGCATACTTATTATAAATGAAGTTGTTGATCATATGATGAAAGGAAATAAAGACAAAGTCATACTTAAAGTAGATTTTGAAAAAGCTTATGAGGGTATCAACTAAAGTTCCTTAGTACTTTCATGGAACAAATGGTGCGATTAGATTAAAGCATGCATCTCTATTGTGCCAATTTCATATCGATAAGTAGGGCTCTTTGCAGACAATTTGAAATGAGAACAAGGCTACCGGACGGATACTAATGTCACCGTTCATGTTTAACATTGTAGTAGAATTGTTTAACTCTACAATGCTGGGATTCGACCTCATGCTTAAATATGAAAATAATCAATAAATTAAAATATAATGCAGCAGAAAAATAAAATAATATTTAATCAGAAAAACAATCGAATCCTACAAGATCAATGTTTTTGTCTTTCATGTAACTTTCAAATAAATTATAAGCACTCATAAGTTTAAGAGTTACATACCTTGATCTAGATATCGTAATCAAGAGCCAATTAAATCAAAATCTTTGCTTCTTCACTTTTAGGATTTGTCAAATTTTTAGCCACCCAAGTGTTTGGCCTCTAATAGTAATCCACACAGTGACTGAATAAGGCCTTTTTAAAGGTAGGATTTTACTTGTGCTAGCAAGTTTTGTTTCTAAAACAAAATGACCAAAAATTTTGCCAAATCTTATTTTTGTCAGATAAAGAAAACTATTTTGTCTCTTCTTATTTTATGAAAGGGCTAAAAAGTAGTTTTTAGGTTTCAAGTTTTTAGTTCGCTAATATAACATATTTATATAGTCAAACTAATTTGTAACATTAAATACAACAGTTGTATTTTAATTTAATTAAGTCTTTGAGAACTTAATTAATTTTTTACTTTATTTTGGTCCATTTCAATTAAGTCTAACTTAATTAATTACCCTTATTTAATTCCAATCATGTCACTTAATGTGTGTGACCCATTAGGCTTCTAACATGTTGACAATAAATATAAATAATAATTAAATATTAATTTGATAATTAATTTATATTTATAGATCATAAGCAGCATCTAGCAATACATCATGACCACCCAAATGTTAGAGAGTCAATTAAAGATTTTGATAAAGCCCTTCTGTGATAAGTCTCTCAATGCAATACGGTCCTTTCATCAAATATCCCGAATATGTCATTAAGCATGGCTCGGTGTCTACTTATGACCTTTCATATTTGTTTTCATAATTCATGACTAACCTTAGGAAACTAACTTTCCTCAAATTCATCATGCTTTGACCAAAGACTTTATACAAGTTAACCAAGAATTGAGAACAAGTGAGATACATCCCTTCATATCACTTGGGGTGATGAGTCCTCTCTTGACCACTCATTCACCTTCGCATGCTTCATGGTACACCCAAAAACACCTTGTTTAGGCATTTGGTTGTTTTCAAACCCATATGGGTGAAATCAAAATATGTCATTCCCCATACAAGATGACTTGGTGTCTCAAGTCTAAGGACTAGTTGCACGACTATCACATGAGAACATTTTCATAGACACTTGAGTGAAATACCAAATGGAGTTTTCATAGCGGATCATGTTCAGTGAACTTGTTCTTTAACAAACACCTACATGTTATCCTCATGTATCCCATATACTTCAATTTATGAGATCGATTACTTGCTTCTCAAGTAAAAAGGCTTAACATGTACCAATCTTTAAGCATTGTCAATGCACTGTCTTGACAATATCATGACTAGGAACAATTTTAGGAACATGGCTTTAATGTATAGTGATCTCATAATTATAACAACTTTATAATTCTCTTGCAAGGCCTTTATGTTCCATGGGCTTCATCTTATTAGTATTTAATAACTCCTCATTTCTGCACTAATATGAAGGAAAACCTCTATCATATAAAATTATGCGATTAAATATGTGTTAAATGACAATATATATTCTTTGACCAATCTAATTGGCTTAAGGGCATATACCAACATACGATGCATAAGATAGCAAAAGTTCAGCTATGCGATGATAATGTGATAAGAAAGAATGGCCTTAGAATATCACACCTCCATTATGTAAAAGACACAATGGTGTTTTACAAATTAGATAGATAGTGACAGGTTGATAAATGTAAACAAAGTACTAAAATGCTTTCCAGCAATTTTAGGGCTTAAAATAAACTTTTAAAAATATTGTCTCTTTGGAATGGGACTAGAGGAAACAATTCTAGCAAAGGGGCTGAGCAAATATCTTGCAATGTTAGGAAACTTCCCATGTCTTAGGTTGCCCTTTCGGCACAAATCAGCACTCAATTAAAATGCGGAGGCCAATGATAGAGAGGTTTGAGTCGCAGTTAGCCACCTGGAAGTCCAAGATGTTATCTATGGGTGGAAGAGTCACCTTGTTGAAATTAATCTTGACAAGTCTGCCGGTGTTTTGCATGTCTCTTTTCTAGATGCTTAGCGGGGTGAAAAAGGAACCAAACATAATTCAAAGGAGATTCCTTTAGAATGGATCAGTAAAAAGGAAAAAAATCTACTATGTAAATTGAGAAATGGTCTGCACACATAAAACTTAAGGAGGATTAGACCTAGTGGATTTGTAGGTGAAAAATCGGTCATTATTGAATAAATGGATTTGAAGGTATGAAAATGAGTAAGACGACCTACGGAGAAGGGTGATTGTAAAGAAAAAATGGAGCAGATCTAAACAATTTTGAGCTTATTATGTTGTATTGTGGTGGTTTAATTTTTTTGATGGCTGTTGTCAAGGGAGGAGGCTATATCCTCATAGACAATCCTTTTCCCTTAAGGCCTGTTTATGCCTCTCAGGTGTTTGATGATTCACTATGTCAATGTCAAACACCGCTCAAGGTGTGATGTTGGCCTTTGACTGAAGGTCCAGTTAGCTATTAGTTGTCTTTTTGGGGACTTTTTGTATGTTTGTTCTGGTAGGAATGAGTAACCTATATGGAAGTTTGACCTCTGTTGGGATCCAATTGATGAAACTTATGTCTTTACCTCCTTCTATTAGAATCTATTATACTTTTCAAAAATAAAAATAAAATAAATTTATAACTAAAGGAAAAAGAAAGGGAAAAAAACTTAAAAAATATTAAGCAGGCATGAAAGTCCCAAATATACAAAAAAATAAAACATTATTTAGTCTAAGGAATTGTGACCTTTTAATTTAAGACGAGAGAAAAACCATAAAAGGGTAAGTGATTGAAAAAGGGAAGAATGAAAACATAAGTGGTGTGATAAAGACTGTTTAATTTTATTTTTTTTCATACATTACGTTCAATTGTTTGGATACAAGGATAACATATTTTACACTACAAGTATTAAGTAGACATTTGATAAAAATTTATACATGGGGCAAGGAAGGAGGCACAAAGAAGGGGCAAAAGATTTTTGTTCGTAGAAGTAGTTTGGCGAATTTAACTAATCGTGGGCATTAACTATGGTGAAGTAAGTATTCATCCAATATGAAAAGCCTAGAGGATTGCTTCAACATAATGTACTCCATGATATTCATTAATATATAAAATATTTGCTTTTTAAAAATATAATATTAAATGGTTGACATGGGATGGGGTCAAGGAACAAAAGACCATGTCAACAGCCAGAAAACCATATCAACAGTGCATTTGGCCACGTCACTTGTAGCCTGACTACTTTTTTATTACTTAGTCACGTCAATATGACAATTATAAGTGAAACAAACGATAATTATCTTTTTGTTAGTGTAAGAGCTTATTTGATCTAATGCAAAAGTTAAAACTTGTTTAAATGCAATAAAAGATAAATACTTATTGATATCATATCTAATTTAAGAGTTCTTTTATGTATTGTGCCCATTTAAAATGATAATTGGAGATTTTGAAAGTAGATAGAGAAACATTAGGAGTATAATTAATTATTTTAGTTAGATTTTTGAAAGATTTTGATAGTTAAAATTAAATAATCTGATGAATGGATTTATTTGATAAATAAAATAAATTTAAACAATATTGTATATGTCGGGAAAATAGGTAAGCTATTCTCATGGACGTTATCATTAACAAACCTTATACAACTTCCTAGTGGCTCCTGTTTGGGAGGGTTCAAGAACTCCATCCTGCATTTGTTATACTACTTCATTGGTGAAGTCGGGTGCGAGAGGTGGAATGGAATGAAATAGAGAGAAAAAAAAGGAAAGAGAGCACGGACCACCCAAGTGACCTAACCTTGTATTCTGGGGTGACCCTCAATGTTGCACAACATTAATACCAACACGCTCCCTCGCAGAGCCAACTACTCCCCTTTGTTGAAAATTGAGATAACCAAGAAA
>NW_018397254.1:12509669-12512642 GCF_002168275.2 Theobroma umbraticum | reverse complement strand
ATTTTAATAGCATTAATTAGTTGATGTGTTGAATTTTCAACTTAAATGTTGCTTCGGACTTAGCTTCCATGATCCGTAGCGATTCCTTCGATGGGAATGCTACAAACACCTCATTTCGAATTGAACAACGAGCAAAATAATGCCAAAGGAAGGATTGTGCGCAGCTTCCAGATGGACTTCCACTTATTCCATCTCTGTCAAGAGATTGCCTTTTGTTCCATGTAATAAGGGGCGAGGTTTCCCTTTGACTCTCCTTTTTTTTTAACACATCTTTTCACATGATCATCTGTTTTATTTGAACCTAGGAAAATGAGATTCATGGGATTTTCAAGGGGACAACTCACTTGAGTTTTGTACTCCTAGTTGTTTTTTTCTTTATCTCAACTCTTTAAGGTTCAAAACTGACCACTATCATAGGGAAAATTAACTAGGATTGATTTTACAATTCTTTTGTTGTAACTGTTAATTTTCCTTTACCTGTGCAGATTCAGCCATTGTTTTACATCTTGATTGCAAGGGAATGTACCAGAATTAATGTTAAAGCACCACTGATCCCTATCAAATAGTATATAGATGGTAGCTAGACTAGACATTCCTTTTGTTTTTTCCTTTTCGATTTTTAAATTTTAGAATAGATAAATTATTTAATCTCCCAGTCCTAAATAAAATGTATTGTCACTCACAAAAATCATGTATTAAAAATTAGTGTCAATAAAGATTTACAAATAAAAATTGAATCTAAAAATCATATGATCTTTACAGTGTTATCAACTATGTTATCCTACCTAGTAAATAAAAAAGTTATATAGACTAAAATAAATACTAACAATTTTTCGGAACTGAACAAATTTCAAAGAAAAGACACAAACGGAAGTATAAACCATGGAGTTTTGCTGTGAGCATTCAATGTTCTTTATTTGTCCATCGTGTTAATGGATATACCTCACAATTAAGCTGGTAGGACGAGGGGAAGTATGTATACTTGGATTCTAAGTAGTAACTTGTCTTGCTTCACATCTCTTTAGGATAGATGCTTGACCATATCAGGCTTTATTCGAGAAGACAAAACAAATTATTCTTTCTCTTTCTGCTAAGAAAACAATTAGTATTGTAGCCTATAAAAGACCCTCAACTTGATATTTTAAAGAAAATCATTTCTGGTTACAGTGGTCTCAGTCAAATGCAACGCAATAAAATTTACTCATTCTAGTCCCCCATCTTTGAATATTGGTCAAATTGACAGATAAAGCATTCTTCTACCCATTTCTATAATGAATAATCCAACACCTTTTAATACTTAAAGTTAGCCTAGGTTAGGCATCACCGAGGGACAAGTTTTATGCTTGGCTTTTCACGCTATTTCTTTATTATCAATACTACTCCATTTAGATACCCAGGATTGAAAAAGTTGCTTCTTCTACAGTCTCAACTGGCTTTTCAAGTAGGATACAATGCGAAAAAAAGAAAAGAATTATACTATGTTCGATTTGTACCTTTATTGCAATACCAGGTTAATTTATTTCCCTCTAATTTTCTTTTAATTAACTCCTTACCGGGTAATCTTTCTTAGAACATGTTCTTGAGAAGTAAAGCCATGAAATGTTTAACTCGTCGTTCATATGAACCCTCAAACTCTGAAGATAAAAAATGACCATAAAATCAAAATTTAAAATCCTTCAATAACAATGTTAGACAGTGCAATGGACCTAATGGTCTCTGGAACCAAGGTTATGTATATGAGGAAAACCAAATTGAACAGGTTAATTAAAAATGGAAGACAATTAGACAAAGTGGCAATAATTAGATGATGAGAAGATAATGCATGCATGCTCTTAATCCAAATCCCAATGCATCTTTACATCAAATTTGGCGCCCATCGTGAAAAAAAAATAATATGTCTCTCCTCAAAAGTCTTTGCAGATTTTTGACATATAGTGTGACTTTGGTGGGAGTATATATTGAGAATCAAGATCTTGCCAAGTTCGGCAAAGGATAAAGAGGGACTGAAAGTCGTATCTTTAACTTGGGATACCTAGTTTTCCCTATTTGAAAATACATACATCCGATGGGAATCGAATATGCTATTGGATTGGGGAAATTCCTTTTGAAATAAGATGCTGTTTAACAGAGAAAGGCCTGTTTGAGGGCTAAACTCTAATGTACCAAGAGCCAGTCGCTACCTTACACTCAGTAATGTATATGTCAAATGTTGTTGGAAATTAACCATGGAACACAAACATTAATAGCTCTTAATTTGCTCTGTTAAATTATTTCTCATCACCATCATCGTCGTCGTCATTAGTTTTTACGAGGATTCACCGTAGGCTTCAGGATCAGAATTTCTTTTATTAGTCACATGGATTACGTAAGCAGAGATAGTACACCTCAATTTCTCGATTTGAAGTTCAGTTTTTATATATTTTTTGAATAAAGAGCAAAATATATATTAGTAGTGTGAAATTGTATAAAGCAAATACAGTATCTATATTGATGTGGGTCCCTTTGGGTCAAAGCATGCTGGCATGTTAATTCTTCTTGTGATTTTAATTACTGGTAAGTAGGTCTGCCTAGTGAATTGTTTTGTTCAAAAAAGCATGCCTATGTGTCCTTCTCACATGCAACCCAACACGCCTTCCCCTCCTTTGAGTGTGTTCATACATATATCCTAATGTGCAACAAGGGATGCTCCAAAACTTCACCAATGCTATAAAAATATAGGATAAAGGCATTCCCCATGGGATTGAAAAAGATGAAAAAAGCACCACATATTAGCTTCAAAAGCTGAGAAAGATTGTGGAACTTATCATTATAATCGGCTTAAATTGGATGCACATGGCTGAGGTTATGATATTCCATATGGTTTTTTTTTCCACGTAAAAAGGCTCCCTCTGCATTAGTCTAGGGCAACATGACCTTTTCTATGTATGTGCACAGAGAGAGAGAGAGAGAGGATTAATATTATATATATATATA
>NW_018397254.1:12486340-12509569 GCF_002168275.2 Theobroma umbraticum | reverse complement strand
TGCACACAAATCCTGCGTCTGAAACCTTAGATCCTAAAGGGGTGGCTCATTGGATTTTGTTTGTCCATTTTCTTAATAGGCATGTGCTGTAATAGGGTGCTGCCATCTAAGACTTTAAAGATGGCATAAAGCATGTAGTGGTTGTGATCAAACTTGGAGCCAACCCTAATCTCCAAATGGGGAAGACAAGCATGCTAAGATAACAGAAACGAAAAAGAAATTTACAAAGTCAACCATGAAGATTGAATTTTGAAAGTCTAAACCAAGGAACGACCTTTCCAAATAAACGACAAATCGAAAGTTTAGTGTCATGCCAGATTTTTTCAACGATCGTGGATGCATCCCAAGGTAATGGTAAAATCAGAAATGATGGCCACCCACGCCACTCTGTAAAGAACAAAAGACGCGTATGCAAAATGGATATGCCGCCATCTTGGAGACGCGAACCCCAATTTTAAATACCTCGATGGTGACTTTGCTATGAATCTTAACCCAAAGAAGGTTAGCTGTTTTTGTTTGTTTTTGAGATATTAAGTCATCTCGAAAATAGTAAAACAAAAAAATCATTTAATAATATCTGCTATTGACTGCAGTTCTGCCCATTGGTGCATTACTGGATGGAAGTTGGAACTGGTCTTTCGTGAAGGAAATTTCAGCAGTTACATTGAACCCAAATGGTTGGCCCAAAGCTAGGTTACAATTTCTTATACTAGCTAGAAGACCCACGTGTTGTCGTGAGTTGCTCAGCTGATAAAAATTGAATGTTAAAAAGAATGTTATAGTGTTTGAATGTTATATGTTTTTAATAATATTATGTACTTAATAAATTTAACATTACAACTTTAGGCTTTGAAAATGAAAAGGAATTTTCATAATTTGTTTACTAATAGGCCAAATTCAAAGTTGAATGTAGAAAAAGAACATTCATAATGTTGGTCATACATTTTTTATACAACAAAATATCAAATGATATTATTTTAATAATCAATGCAACACAACGATCAGTTGTGGTGTACAAAATTTGATTGTTCTTGCATTGTTTGTACATTTTTACCATAGCCATTGCAATATATTGGACTTACAAAAAACTTGCACCATCTATGGTAAGATTTAGGGTAAAATATCTCAACCTCTTTAAGTTTTAATCGAAATTACACAGGAGTTTATTAGTTTTCAAAATAAACACCTCATCTCAAAAAAATATTTTTCGCTATACATGTAAGTCAAGCCGTTAGTTGAATGTTAATGTTTCCATCAATTTGATGATGTAGCAATATTAAAAAAATAATTTAACCCTTGATTTATTTTAAAAAACTACTATTATATAATTTTATTAATTAAAAAACAGGGCTCCCCATTTCAGGAGCATTAGAGCTCCCCTAGGGAGCCCGATTTGGGGTTCCCTAAAAGAGCACCAATGCTCCCCCCGATGCTCCCTTTTCTTGTGGAGTTGGGGAACATCGGTGCTTTCTATTTTTTTTATTTTTTCAAAAAAAATATTTTTTTACATTAATAAAGAAAGAAAAGACATTTTAATCTTTTCATAATATTTGTTAATGGTATTTATTCTCTTGAGGTAGAGTATCTATGTTAAAAACTAATGAACCTACTTGAAATTTTGATTAAAACTTAAAAAGTAAGGGTATTTTACCTTAAAATTTACTCTCTCTTTTTTTGTCGTGAAGTTGTCTACAAATTGCTGCTTTCTTTGCAAGATGCTTGAACTTCTTGTTTGCACATCATCTACTATGATGTGAAGTTAGTTGATAGTTTCTTTATACTAATTTAAATGAAAAATACTATCATTTTGCGTAATTTGCCTACTTAATTTTCAGTTTTCCCAAGTAACTCTTCAGGAAATAGTTCTTTTGAAACTTGTACACTTGTCGGAGATACTGTGAACTCCATTTGAGATTGTCCAATGCTAAGTGATGAAGTTTGACAAATAGTCAGTTGTTGACTTGCAGAACTTATAGACTCTTGTATTGGGGTACTTGAAGCCACATTCTGCTTGACATTGTTACAATCAAATATTTTAAAAACTGTGTATCCATGATGGATGGCTTTTTATGTAAGTCTTACTCTATGTTTTTCTAGTGTTGATTAGTGCCTTCACATGAGATGAAAAAGTCATCTTGTCTAGTGTTCTAATTGCAACAAGCTCTGCAATTGTAACTCTAATCAATTTTTTAGCTTGTTGTTCAAAGGCTAGCAATTTAATGGTACTAGTTTCATCTTGGACCAGTAACAGCAAAATCATTCTATAAAATATTTTAAAATGTTATGTTAGATTCTCTGTTTTGTAAGGATTTAGTTTTTAGTAAATTCGGTAATAAATAAGTATTATGTTACTTACATAAGAACTAGTGTCTTTTCATCATGTTTCCAGCATCAAAATTTACCAGTATAAATCGTAGACGTGTTGCGCATTGATTGCAAGCATTATAGCACCATCCTTTTGGCACTTCAACATTGATAATTATCATTGTGGCCTCAAATTTGGCATTCTGGCATGGAAAAGAATAGAAATATTTTTATATAATTAATTATTTTATTTTTCATTTATGAACAACATGTGAATATTGATTGTCATCAATGTTATAGTACTATAAACAGATAATCTTAGCAACACTTACATTGGATCCATAGCTAATAAATCTACCAATGTTGCCTTTGAAAGACTTGTCTGTTGAGTCAACTATGAATGTGTTTCTGTTCCAGTGCTTGTAAATGTGGTTGTATTGTTTTTTTTTTTCATATCTAATAGTTAATGTAGAATTGAATATTGGTATAGTCAATTAACAATTGTTATTGATTGTAATATGACACAATAGAGGTAATCTATACATTACCTTGATTTAAGTTCAAGGACCTTTAGAATGTTTGGATCTATGTAGATTCTTATTGGCATATTAGGATCCTACGATGAATGACCGGTTAAAGATTAATGTAATTTGTGTGTACAATGATTATTATAGTAAATAAAAAAGTAATAAGAATTATACTCACGTTGGTAAGTTTTGATCATAAGTTCTGTAAATGCAAGAATGGCATTTGTGTTGTTACAGAGAAGACTTACTTGTTTTTTGATTGATGCTAAGTCTCCACACAACACTACTTTCAAAGTCTCATAATTGATGAAAATTATTGTAAAATATAAAAGTTATGCATATGAATAAAAGTTACGCCGAAATGTTTAAGTACTTGTTTATTTACTTTTCTTACTTTGAGTCTTGAATATATATGTCACACTTTTGGACAAGTGTGTTCTTGTTATTGAGGTGGACATTTGTTACGAGAGTCATTGTTGTAGGAACTGTAATTACATCTATAGCATTATTAAACATAAACATGAGCATGCAAGTTAGACAATAGATTATATAATATAGTTTTATCATTGAATTTTTAAATAGCAGTACCTGTCAACATTTTCTTCTGGTACATCTTGCCATGGAGAGCTCTGTAATCTCCAAAGTTAAAATGATAGGAAGGATATATAGTGTTATCTTCATGAATTTCTTTAATTTCTGTTATCCTTGAGAGAATAATCATTAACTCTCCGACAGCACATTGAAGTTGTTTTTGGGTTTCATAACTTGAAACTTGTCAATCAAGTATAACCCACCTTCTTTTAGTATTGGTGCAAAGTGTGGTGCATCTAAACCTCTAATCATCACTTGCATCATATTTTTCTATCATTTGATAAAACAGCTTATGGTTAGTTTGATATTAATTTGTAAATTCAAATATATGTAATACAATGAAATAAAAGTTGTTTGACAGTTTACCTTTTCGTTAGCAACTAAAAAGTCAAGACTTAGTAAATTTTGAGGATTATTTGGTGTTGTGGATTGCCATATCCTCAGTATCTTGACTTTATGACACTTGGTGGTTTGAAGAGTTGCAAATTAGTCAAATATTGCTGGTTCTTTTGTAGTTAACCAAGGACATTGAATAAAATTAGTTCATTGAATGTCAAATGTTTGTAAAAATAAAAAACTTCATTGATGCAAGTTTTTGCATTTCAATGTTTAGAAATATTCCAATATAAAATCTCAAATATTAAGTAGATTTAGGAATTATAAACAAAGAAAATGTATAGGACAAAAGAATTCAGTTTAAACAAAAAAAAATCATAAAGACTAAGAAATAGAGTTTAGTTTGATCAAGTAATATAATGTATCGATAATGAGTGCATGGTACAAAAGAAGTTAGTTCTAGCAAAAGGAAATAAAAAAGAGAAAGAAAATACAAAGTAATAATTTTTCTTTCTAACAAAGGAAGAAATCACAATAACCAGTTTAGAGATTGCCAAAATTTTCTCTATAAACTATGTTTTTTGTAAGATTTGACTATTGTTTGTTGTCATTCAAAACAATAATCTTCAACCCTTGTTGTGATGTTACTCTATAAATCTACATATAATTGACCATGTGTAAACACAGATTTTGGCAAATGTAAACCAACAATATTTAAAGTTTGTCCCTAACTTTTATTTATTGTCATGCTATAAGATAGCTTAACTGGAAACTATTTCCTTTGAAATACAAAGGGCCATTTCCATTGTTTGATTGTCATGACAATTCTTGGAATAAATACTATACTATTTGTAAAATTTACTAGTATAATCTTTTTTTCTATGACATTACTACTTAATTTGGTAATAAAAATCCTAGTTCCATTGCATTGGCTAGAATTTTGGTTTACATTTCTTAACAACATCACAATTGTACTTACTTTTATATTGAGTTCATGATTTGGAATATTAAGAAAGTTAAGTGAGTTTAAGAATTCTACTACATATAACAGTTCATGGTCTGAAGAAAGATCAAAATCTTTTGATATTTCATCAATGTTATTATATGACTTCAATGTATTTGAAATCAAATCACACATATATGAGTTTATCAAATCAACGATTTTATTTTATGGAGTAATGATTGACCTTTGTCTTAAACAACCTACTTCTGTAAAATCATTTTGAAGATTAGCATACACTATTAGGACAATAGTCTCTACTGGATTTTCACTCAAAGGTAATAATAAATCTTCAAGCAACTTTATCCATGATGCCTTTTCTTCAACCTCATAGAAAGAAGCTTCGATTTTTCCATCTCTTATATCTAATAAACATTGAGCCAAAGTAAATTTCTAACTTAGTTTTTTCATCAAGATTAGGCTATAAAAGTCTTATGTTTGTTTTCAATCGATACATGTAACAACGTTTGCATAATAGAGATTGGCTTATTGACCCGTTAATTATTTCTAATCTTGTTCCAATTTCCACTACAAGCAAAATTTGTTTGAAATCTCCTCTTAATAATATTGTCTTTCGACCAAAAGGTTTGTTAGCACTTTTAATATCATTGTTACTAGGTAGATCTCGTAAACTTTTGTCCAAAGCCTCAAATGAATATCTATGCATCATAGGAGCTTCATCCCAAACAATAAGATTGGTATTCTCAATCAAGCCAGCAAGTTTTGTACCTTTGTTTATTTGACATGTCGAAAACTCTTCAATATTTAATGGTACCTTAAATCTAGAATGTGTCATCTTTCTTGACAATAATAGAGATGATATTCTAGATGAAGCAACAACAAGCACAATTTTTCTCACAGATCTAATTCTGGAAATTATTGTGTTCCATAAGTATGTCTTTCCTGTTCCACCATGTCCATACATAAACAGCATCTGTCACTTATTATTTTCTATAGATCATTTAATAGCTTCATATATATGTAACTATTCCAAATTAAAGTTTGCTAAGTATTGTAAATGCACTTGTTGTAGTTCATGTAAGTCGTATTTCAACTCTTCAAGAGTTAGTCTATTATCCAAAACATACATTGAACTTTTTGTTAGTGTTGGCAAGTTAAAATCTAGAAATGAACTATAATTTCTACTGAAAATTTGCTCAAGAGCTACCAATGTATAGTTCTTGAGATCCCTATGTGGAATTTCATAGCAATCAACCCCAAAAGCTTGCTTTAATTTATACTCAATGTCTTTACTAAGTAATTTCTAACTCTGTTCCCATAGTTTCAACGAATCTTTAACTTGACAATACATAATGATTGTAACAAACAATTTTCGTATTTGTTCACTTATTGCCCATTCCCAAGCTTGTTCAATTGCATCAATACATTCACGATCATCCCCAAGAAGACCTAATGCCTCACACACTACTTGAAATGTAGGGTATACCATACCTTCTATTGTCCTTATTTCTTCAAAACTTATCAAACTTTTGACAACATTTAACAGCATGAAATAAAGTTTGCCTGCTACTGGATGAATATAAGTGATCCTCTTAATTGATTTACTCCTTTTTGCTTTTTCCATATTGCCTCAAGCTTTGATCAAACCCATTTTATCAAAAAATCAGCATAAATAAGTCTTTTTGCTTCTTCACACAGTTGATTTGTTTGAAACCACTCTATTAGCATTGTTTTTCTTACATCTAGTTTCTGGGTCATTCTAAACAAATCATTTGCCTCATTGAAACATACATTTTGTTCTTCTGGCAAATGAATGATTAATCTTTCCATTACAGGCTGATGATGATGTATATCAAATACAAACATTCTCCAACATGATTCGTATGCTGATAAATACCGACAATCTAAGTACGCCATAATTTCATCAAAATTTCTAGTTGCATCATTCTCATGCCTATCAATATTTAAATTACCATTTAGAATTATAGCCCTTGCTCTATTTGGACCCTGTTAATATATTTAAATAAGTACTTTATGGCCCTTGACTCACAGTACAGTTTCACATTAACACGAGCATGATATTAACAACTAAATCTACATTATGAGGAATAACAAACCTATTGTCCAATTCCATGCCATTTTTCACAATAACAGATGACTTGTCCATTGTTTCTCTTTTCCTATAAAGAGCATATCCATCCTCATTAACCACAGTTTCAGGCTGATACTTCTTCGAAAAAATTTTAGAACATTTACCTTTGACCACACATGGCAAAAAAGGATTTACAATGGTGCACGGTCCATGAATCGTGAAGTTTGTCACAATTTCATAACTAATGAGATCATCATTTTTACTTGATATCTCAGCTGATATAATTTTGTTCATATCATTTCCATTTCTACACTTTGTAGCAGCATCTAACCAAAGTAGTATGTAAACATGTGAGAGGCCATGTTTCGAAAATTCAATGGTATATGCCACTACCTCACATGCAAAGAAAATAAAAAAACAAAAAAAATTGTTAGTAATATACAACAATTAAAACATAATAATATTTATATTAAAATAATATTTAATAGACAAAACAAATAAAAGAAATGTACCTTCGCACATTGGTCCAAGATGTTTTTTCTTAAGCAATTTTTTCATAAAATAATGTGGTTTAACTTAACACTTTTGAAACAATATCAAGTCTGTCTTGTACTCGCTAGCTAGGTATGATAGATAAAGCTTTATCGATTTCTGACCATTTTGTATTATAAGTAAATGTGACGAACAAATTTGGACAACTATAATATTGACAAATGGCCATCGCATCATGATAATTTTGAAACAAATATCGAGCACTTTTAGTAAATGTTGTAGGCAAAATGACTTGTTTCCTTATTTTATTAGCCTGTATATCACCTTTTGAAACGGCATCCCTTAACCTTTTATAAACTTCAGACCTTAGACTCTTTTGATTATCCCTTATAAATTGTAACCTCATCTCCTCAATTACAGTAAATGCATTTATAATAAATTGTTGAAACAATCTACCACCTTTCACCTTTCAACAATGTACTCTATGTAGGATTCCATTGTGGAATTACATAAGCATAATATTCTCTCATTGTAACCTATTTCGTTTTTGGTTACTACTTCATAAAGGAATTGACATAACTAATATCTAGCATATATCCATCCTCCTTATAAGGAAATAACAAAGGATATTGCATTGCCATAAAAGAAGGGTGAAGCTCACTTATTTGTTTAACACCATCAGTTTTGTGCATAGTAATAATATCACAATGGCTATTTGATTGTCTTATATGCTTAACTATTAATGCAACAACTTATAATGCAATAAGAATTGCATAAGTTCTATTACGACCATTGTGAGATCCAATTCATTTTTTCCAAATAGAAGAATTATCCAATTTTCTAAACCTGTCTCTTGTTGTTCTAAACATTTTACGTATTCCATTAGTTTCATCAAGCATTTTTATTAAATCTTCTACTATAGATCTATTGATGACATTACTAGAATTTACATGTCTAAAAACAGACATCATATTTGAAACCTCATTTTCTGTATCATATATATAAAGCTGTGCAAATTTTGGGTTGTGGTCTAACGCTGAAAGTAAACAACCAATCTGATGATGGTTTTGTTCGTTTATTTTAAAGATATACGGACCTAGAATACTGTTTACATTATTATTTATCCTACCTTTTGTGGATGTAAACTGAAACATGAAATTCTTTAAAGTGACTACTCTTATACCCTGTTGCATAATTTAACAAAGAGTATAAAAAATTAGGTGCATGTCTAAACAAAGGTAAACAAACTATAACTTGCAGACAACATAATATAAATGTACAAAAACGTGAAGCCTAAGTTGTATGAACTCTTTCTTCATACCACAATATAGTAGTAGAAAAAGGATAAATACAATTTGGTCTTCCAAAGCTAAAAATTGTATTGTACTTTCCTTTTGTTGTAAAAGAGAATAGTAAACTACCAATTACAAACATTGTAGAACTAATAGCGCTAACTTAAATTTATGAAAATTTAAAGGTCACTTACTTGTATATCTATAATTCTTGAACTCATTTGACATTTCAATGTGACTTTGAAACTGTTCAACGCTAGAATTAATAATTCTATGACTACTTTTTTTGTTTTGCAAAGAAACAAAAAACATAAATTGGCAAATTTCAACAGTATTAAACATTCCTTCAATAACTATCAAGCAATTATATATGTTAAGGTAGTCATACAAATATTTGTACATATACCTTGAATGTTATTTTGTACCTCGGTATCTTTAGTTGAAGCAAAGTCTACTGTAAATTGATGATCCATAATAGGCACATCATATGGACTTTCAAAATCAGAATTACGTCTTCCTATAGTTTTTGTTGATAGATAATGTACAATTGGAACATCATATAAATTTTCAAAATCAAAATTAAATATTCTGTTGACATACTCACAATTGATTGAACTTTAACTATTCAAATGATAATAAATAGTTTTATAGTTAATACTGTCGATAACATTCCAATCTATTACTACTGAAAAATAACTCATAGTAAATGACAATTCTAACAATCAATAAGAGGAACATCATAAAGCTCATTAGAAAAAACATCACTATAATTTGAATGATTAGTAGTTTGTATATACCTTATTCTTTTCCTTAGACCTTCATTTGACATTGCATTTGTACTATATACACAATACATAAATTAAACTTACAAAATCTATATATTAATTTAATATCTTCTACCCTTAATAGTTGACTTCTAGGTATTAAAAGAGAACTATTTTTACTATCTAAGTATAAAGTAAATATTTTTCAAGAAACCAAAAGTAAACTATAAGCATTTTAACAATTTATTGTGCATACTTGTCTATACAAGAAAATACACAAAGAAAAAGTATATGAATAAATTTCTATCAAAGTAACAAAGCAATGAGAATATAATGAAATAACCTAAAGAGAAAAAATATAAAAAATGGAAAGTTATTTGTAAACATTGTCAACTCACAGGCAAACAAATTTATCCAATTTCAAGTGACCAAAAACCCCAAGTATATGAATCAATAACTTGAATGACCAAATATGAGCACTTGAAACAACGAAAGAAAACATTACAATTAAATAATAGACAATCAAACAATTTGAAACCAAATCGAAAAAAAATAAAGAACAGAATATTAAAACCAAAGAAATTGAAATAAATATAAAGAATAGAATAGTAAAACCAAACAGAAAATTTGAAATGAAATTGAAGGTTTCATTTCTTTCTTAATATGGCTAAACGGAGAACAAAAGAGTAAAATGATAACAAAACTATACAATACATACTAAAACACTGCAACATTAAACCCTAAACTATACCCTAAACCATAAGAAAACAAAAAGCATGAAATCGAAGAATGATAAAATAAAAAGAAAATAAAAAGCTATCATAAGGAGAATATCACCGGATAAACTAATCAACAAAGAGAGCCTATAATAGAAAAGAAAGAATAACAAAACCTTACAACACATATTAAAATACTACAACATTAAATGTTATATCATACCCTAAACCACAGAAAACCAAAAAACACCAAATTAGGGAATGATAAAATAAAAAGAAAAATAACAATGATAATGATAATAAAAAAAATCACCTGCTAAACGAATTAAGAAAGAGACCCTAAAGCAGAAAAGAAAAAAAACCCTAAACCATGCTTTTGAACTCTCCTAGAAAAGCAATAGGAGTAACCAATCATAAAGCAATGAAGGCAAGTATTACTTAATAAACTTTTCCAGAAAAATAAAAGAAAGGACCAATTATCATGCAATTAACCTAAAGCAATCAGTTAATAGAGTTCCTTAGAAGTCAAAGTCAATTAGCAAACAATTCACTTACATGTTCTTGGGTTTTTTCTTTTACATTCATACGCGCAAAACGACATCATTTTGAAGCAATAAGCAAACCCTAAAACCATCAATCCCACAACCAACTCCATCGACAAAAAATCAAGATCAATCACTGACAAAAAACCGACCACCTCAATCGAATCCTAAAACAAAATGCTATATCTATCAATAAAAGAACTGCTTTATCACTACAACTCTTACAGCCAAAAACTTATCCAGCAAACCTGATAACCCATCACACTTAATCCTCTTCCCTCCCTCTTTCTCCCCACCAATTCCATCCAACAAAAACCCGAACCCCTCCTTTGACAAATAAATAGAACCTTTAATACAACACTCATTCTCATCCAACCCCTATAGGCACCCCTTAGACAGTGAACCCTAAAGCCTTTCCTTCCTCTATCCTCGTCCTTCCTTTCTCTTTTTTTCCACTCAATCAAAACAGTTAATAACCAAAATTGTAAAAAAAAAAAAGTCACAACAAACGAACCAAAATAGAGAAAACAAAAGAAATATTGAAACCCTACTCAAGCAAGCCAAACGATAAGGTTAAAAATAATGTCGTTTCCAGCAACCCAATAGGAAAGGAAAAAAAAGCTCTTGAGCTTGCAAAATGATAGCATTTTGCAACATGAAGAAAAAAAAAAAAAAGATGTAGCCCTCCAATTGAATGTCAACTGTCATTCAATCAGAGGCCCAACCCAATGAAGGGCAATTGGAACAGTAGCTTGCTGAGCTACTTTTATACATATAGTATAGTATATATACTATAATATTCATAAATTTTAAATAGGATGACTATAAAGTTGGCATTGAGTGAGAGAATTAATTTATATCCTTCTTCCAGTGGAGGCCAGGTGTGATTCCTGTGTGGACGTGGATTGCTTATAATCCGCGTTTGCTGTGTGTGAAAAGTTCCGAGTTCCAACCACGGTCCCAGTGTGCACGCTAACACGACTTAAAGAGGACTTTGATACCGGAAGCTTGACCTTTCTCAGTTCTCAACTTTTCCTTACATCTTCCGTTTTCTCATTATAAAGTACAAGATAGACTACATCTTCCCTTATGTCATTTGAAATCGTTAACGGATTCCTCCAATCTCTTTTAAAGAATTCTTTTCCAGGAACCCGGCAAGCACAGCTGCCGTCTTCCATCAGCGTCAAGGATCAACAGAGGCGGATTCAAGGGAATTGGCGCCAGTCTCAGGTTACCAACTTTCAACTTCCCTTCTCACTTCTTTTTTCTTTGTTCAGACCATTCTACTAATTTTGGTAAGCACTCCTCAGACAGAACTCATTAGCCAAGTTGTAGGATAAGGCACTTGCTTTTTCTAGGAAACAGGAACTACTCTAGTGTATAAATGCTTAATATTGCAACTTTCAGTGGAAACTGATCCACCCGAGTTTGACCTTAAATCCTGATTGTATAGCATAGGCAAAAAGGCCATCAATAAGGGCTGCTGAAAGAACAATTCAGTGTATTCAAATTTTTGTAAAGCCTGTTGGATGGTCTTGGTGTTTGAGGCCTAGGTGCTCTTGTGTTCTTTTGTTCTTTTACTTCATTGTTCTAGACAAATAAAATATTAACAACTCTGCAAAACCGCTTCAAATTCAAGTTTTCCTGTGGCTTATGTTTTAGCAGGTTTATTACATGCCAAACCAGTATCAAGAAGTGGTGGAAGAAACAGCCCAGCAGGAAAATTTTTCACTGGAAACAAAAATTGATTCTTACAGCTACTTCCGATGTCTTCGATGGACTTTAGATTTGGAATTGAGGATGTTGGTGTAGCAATATTACAGGAACTCTGGAACAGGGTAGCACTGCAGACAATGGAGCTTGCCAAGGAAACAAGGGATGTTGTACTTGAAAAGGACAGCTTCCGAGAATTCTCAAGGAGTATCTCTGAGCTAAATACACTTCTGCAGGCCTTAAATGTGAGAAAAATTGAAGCTGCAATGGGTTCAGAATTTACAAAGGCAGCATTGGAGAAATTGAATGGCCAGCTAAGGAAAGCCCACAAGATCATCAAGGATTGCAAATCTGGAAGCCGTCTCTGGTTCTTACTTCACTCACATTCGGTGCTCTCACAGATGCAGGCTTTAGTCAAAGAGATTGCTGCAACCATTTCCTCATTTCAGTTGATTAATCTTGATATTGCAGTGAACTTGAAGAGTATGAATGACCAGATCATCAACAATCTGAATTTAATGGAGTTCCGCATGGTAGCTGCAACAGAAACAATTGCTTCAGAGATACAGAATTCAATAACCCAGGGCAGTAGAAACAGAGAGAATGCTGTAAAGCTCCTGGAGAAGATTGCTGAGGCTGTTGGTGTTAATGTAAATGCATCTTTGGTGCAAAATGAATTGGCACTTTTGAAGCAGGAGAAAGAAGAGATGGAAGTTCAGAAGAAGCAGGCGGAGGCGCTTCAGCTTTCTCAATTGATACAGTTGTTGTACAGTGCGGAAATTGTTTCAAGGCCACAAAATGAGGAGACCTATACATACCACAACCAATACCCTATTGGTTCCTTCATATGCCCATTATGCAATGAGATGATGGTAGATCCAGTCGCAGTTTTCTGTGGCCACAGCTTTGAGAGGAAGGCAATTCAGCTATACTTCAACAGTGGAAAGAAGAATTGCCCCAGTTGCAGAGAAGAGCTTCAAAGTTTGGAGCTGACTCCTAATGTTAACCTTCGGAGCTCTATAGAAGAATGGAAGAAAAGAGATATGGACTGGAAATTTCAAGCAGCAGTCCCTGGAATCAATTCCAATGACCATCTCAGGAAAAACAAGGCCTTAGAGGATATGCAGGTTCTGGTGGAAATCCCTCAATATGCAGTGAAAGCTGCAGAGGAAGGACTCATCCCAAAGTTCGTTGAGTCCTTGAAGGACACTAGGCTTAACAACAGGGCAACAGTGAAATGCCTTTATTGCCTAGCTAAATACTGTGATGACCAAAAGGTAAGCAAAGATTGTTTTTCCTACTTCAGTATGTGTGTATCTGTTTAAGTTACATCCATTCATTATGTTATTGTGTTATTGTTTGTTTTCAATGGAGCAAACATTCAGTATCTTAAGCATTCTTTTCTGGGATATGCAGCAAGAAATTGTTCAAGCAGGAGCTGTTCGCCGCATTGTCAAGCGGATCTATAATGGTGAAACTGAACCCAATACAATTGCCATCTTGATAGAACTGTCTAAAACAGAAACTCTCATAGAGAAAATAGGGAATACCAAGGATTGTATCCCTCTCCTGGTTTCTTTGCTAAGTAACCCCAACCCTGACATCTCATGTAAAGCTCAAAAAGTATTGCAGAATCTTTCCTCCAACACGCACTTTGTTGTGAAGATGGCTGAAGCAGGACACTTTCAGTCATTTGTTGCTCGATTCAACCAAGGTGAGGCAATAAACCAAAGAAGAAGGAAATGATACTATGATACGTTTATTGAATAAATTTACTTATTTGAAAGCCTGTTCTTGCAGCTGCAGGACACCAAGAGACCCGAGCATTGATGGCTGCAGCCTTGGTAAACATGCAACTCAAAGAAAACAGCATAAGTGACTTGAAAGATAAACAATTTGTTCACAATCTGGTTCACTTGCTATCCTCCAACTCCCCAGCATGCAAATCCGCTTGCATTAAATGTGTCAAGAAGCTCGTACAATACCCCAAGATGGTAAAGCGGTTCCTATCAGACCCAGCAACTATACCACTTTTGCTTAATCTCATCTCATTTGGGTCAGATCCTCTCCGTAAACAAGAAGCTGCTGAGATTCTAGCTCTGCTGATAGAAGCTTGTGAGCATTCTCAATTTCAGACATACCAGGGGCTCCAGGAGCTTCAATCAGAGCATAATGTCAGTCTCTTTTTGCAGGTTGTAGCAAATTCTGATCCTAAATTTAGGATCCAGTTCTTACACCTGCTGATTGAGCTTAGCAACAAGTCAAAGACGGCTCAAAATCTGATACGATCTAATACAGACGCTGTCAATCACCTTTTCTCTTGCCTTGATAGTGATCAGCCTTCAGTGAGAATATGGGCAATGAAGCTAATACAGTGTGTGTCAGAAGGTCATCCTGATGGCGTTCCACTCCCACCATCCCCTGTAAAGCAAACTGCCATCAACACCTTAGCATCCATTCTCACTTGCTCACCAGAGTTTGAAGAAAGATCCATTGTTGCTGGAATTATTAGCCAACTTCCGAAAGATGATATAGATATTGATGAAATACTTCGTAAATCAGAGACTTTAAAAGCCATTCATGAAGTTATTTGCAGTTCGCATGAAGAATTTGGTGGGATCGGAGCACCCACTAACCAAGACAAGTCTCTACTTGAAAATGCTCTAGCAGCACTTTTACGCTTCACTGAACCCTCCAAACCTGAACTTCAGAGGCAAGTGGGAGAGCTTGAGCTATATCCATCTTTAGTTGGAGTGCTTTCCTCAGGCAGCTCACTGGCCAAGCAGCGAACAGCCATTGCTCTTGCACAACTATCCCGGTCCGCCAACCTGTCAGTCTCAGATGCAAGCATCAGGGAAAAGCAAGCAAAGTCCATCCCACTGCTTCACATGATGAAGCTCTTCCCTGGCATGTCTTGGTGCTGCTCAGCTTCAGTGGAGAATGAAATTTCATGCCCTGTCCATGGTGTTGCATGTTCTCAGAGGCATACATTCTGCCTTGTCAAGGCAGATGCTGTGAAGCCACTATTGCGAACTTTGAGTGATACAAACTCGGGTGTGGCAGAGGCTGCCCTAATGGCACTAGAAACATTATTAGAAGATCACAGCACATTGTCACATGCAACTGCTGCCATTGTAGACAGTCAAGGTGTTGTGGCAATTCTGCAAGTCCTGGAGAAGGGATCCATATCTGCCAAAACAAAAGCCTTGGACTTATTCCATAAGATCCTAAACCATTCACAAATTAGTGAACCACTGTTTCAGAGGTCTGAGGGAATCCTCATCCAACTGCTTCATGAGGATGAACTTCGGAAGAAAGTAGCTCTAGTGCTTAAGCAGATGAACGTTCTTCCGGAGCAATCCTCCTATTTCTAATTAGTTTGTTTCTGTAAATAGGGGACATGATCAACAATGTGATTTTGAGGGTAGTTCACTTAACTGGAACTTGTACAGTGTCTAATCAATTCTTGGGGTCGCGTATAGCCCAAAACAAAGCATGTTCATTTTTGCGCTAAATAATTCCTTCACAAGGGGAAAGAATTATCTAGCTGATAGAATTTAAGAAAAAAAAAAGGGAATTCCTTCAACTTGCTTGCCAGTAGGAATTTGAGATGCACCAGCAAAGTTATATGTAGATAGATATCAGGGAATTGTCTTCAGTGCATAATGTAAATGATTCGAAGAGTAGTAGAGTATGTAATATGCTGCTCAGCAATTGGGAATAAAATTATAGAAGCATGTATAACATTGTTAACTTTTATAGGGACCCCATAAGTCACAATGAATTTTATCAAAAGGAAATTTTGAATTTTTTTATTATTTCTAATAAAAGCAAGTTTACTGCTTTTCCCCATATGACACCTAGTGCATAAGCGTGGCGGTGCAGTCCAGGAAGAAACTTAATTTGGATAACAATGGTTGGAGAACCCTGTATCGTGATGTCATGTTTTATTTCCAGAGTTGGAGGCTCAGCTCTACAACAGGTGCATAGACTCAAATCAAATTCCAAGATCTGATACCAACTGGTATTGAGTTGGACAATTAGCTGTGGTCAGAAAACTACAATTGTGCAGTAAACAACTTAAGAAGCAATTTGACTTAATTTTATGAAAGTCAAAAGCACATTATATTCGCAATATAGATGGGAGTTCCCACCTTATATGCCAATTTCGTGAGCTAATTAAGAGAAACTCTTGGAGCTTTACGCAAATGGTCATGCATTCAATACTCAGATTGATATAGTTAATCTTCACTCCAAGTCGGCGCTATAAAATGCCTAATGCGACATAAATATGTGCCAAACGCCTTACGTTAGCCCAGGAAGAAGAAGAAGAAGAAGAAGAATCGAAACGACTTTACCAGTTGCATGTGTTCTCCAAAATGCTGGTGAAGTAGAAACAATAATTCCATTCCAAAAAGCCCAAGCTATATCAATTTTGTTTCTCGGGCAGTGCTCAATCATGTTATGTTGGGCACAAGTTATAACAGTCCGCTGCAAGGTGGCAACTCCATGGGAAGTGGTTAAGCTGCTGGGCCTGCAAGCCACAATGGCCATGGGTAGCAGGACACAGGGCTTCAGTTTGGGTCTTACGGCAGAATCTTGTAAGTTGTAGGACAGAGCAGATTATAACCTGATAATAGAGCATGGGTTTTCAACCTCTAAGATTCATTCCTTCGACTGAAAAACCCAAAAAAGTGGCCATCGATCTCACAAGGAAAATAAAAAAGCCAAGGCGATTTAAGTGTTTAATACAAAAGAATGATATATAAAAACAATCTTTTACTATTAAACTCTTCCTAATCTCTTTTCCTAAATTATAACTCCAAGTAGTAACTTTCTTCCTCAATGTAAATTGTTTTTCTTTTTCATTTTCTCATTTTGCTCAAAATGAATTTAAGATAAATCACAATTAAATACAAAAAGCAAATTCTTTCATTCTGCATAATATATATATATATATATATATCCATGAGATAGTTAATTTTGAGAAAAAGTGTATTGATGTGTGCAAACTTGCTTGGTCTTTTCAGGCTTAAAACATTTTGAAAATTTTCATAAATTTCTTCAATCTTTGGTGGAAAGAATTTCTCTTAGAGGACCAAACCAGTTCCACAGTGAGAAACCAATTTGAAAATTTATATTGTTTTCCATATTTAAAGAACATCAAACCATGAATGCCGTTGTGTTGGTTGTTGTATAAAAAAGTATTGAACCATGCCTGCTGATAATGCCAGTAATTGAAAACGGGGCAATGGTTAATTGTGTTTGAGAAACTTGCTGGAAAATTTTTGCAGAGATTTAAAATTTTCTCCCCAATCAATCGGCCTTAAAACTTTAAAATTTGTGCCGTTGAATGAGTAATAATAGTTGATCTTTTGATCAGCATTTGTTTGAAAGGGCTGACCCTTGTTTGAATCAAAATGTTTTGATAATAGTTTTGAGATTTTTGCAAATCCCATGGTTTGTAATGCCATCCTTGGAAGGCTTTTCTGATAGCAATATGGGGAAGTTCTTGGTATAATCCTTTTTCTATCAAAAGAACATTTTGAGTGTTTTTCTTTCTGAAGTATTGGGTTTGGCTACCTGAGGTAGATGATTGGAATTGTGTTTGAGATAGGGTTTGGTCAGGGAAGATACTTTGTAATTCTGTCTTTTTGGGTTTATGGAGTACTATTTCTCTTCCTTGGTTTTTTTGAAGGGCTTGAAGGGCAGCCTGTTTCATTGGTGTGTTTTGCTCTGTTTGGGATGCTAAGGCTAATGCTATTTCTGGGGAATTTGTAAGTTCTTCAACCCATTTTTGGATTTCAGAATCAATATCATTAGGATCTTGAGCATCTTGGGGAATCTGGTCTTGATTGTGGATTGGGTTTTGTTGTTGTTCTTCTTCTTGGGTACATATTTCGTACCATGATCTGACTGGTTTTTCTTCTATATTTATGTCTGGGGCTGTCATTTTTGAGTAATAAATTTTTTGTGGTCTCTAAGAGAAATTCTTCCACCAAAGATTGAAGAAATTTATGAAAAATTTTCAAAATTGTTTTAAGCCTGAAGAAGACCAAGCAAGTTTGCACACATCCAATATCCAAATTATTTATCTTCAAATTTTATCTTTAAATTTAATATTTTCATATTGAGCACTCCGGATTCGATTCCTGGCCACCTTTGGTATCAGAGCCATTCCGGTTCAAGAGGTATTTTTCCTTAAAACTAAAACTTTTGGATTTTTTTTTCTTATCTGAGTTCTGGTTTTAAAGAGTTTGCATGCATCTTGTGTTGATTCCTGCTGAGTCCTTGAGAAATAATCCGTTAGGAGCCTAGAGTTGGCGTTGTCAAGATACATTTCTCCCTGTAGGCAGTACCATCACAATTCATCTTACTCATAGAAACCCCTTATGTAAGAAAAGAAAATAAATCTCCAAAATGTTACCGTTTTTAAGAAACACCTCCGTTCTAGTTCTAGTTCTAGTATTCAAAATCCAGAAATCAATGAAGAAAATGTTCATTATGAAAATATTATCCAAGAAATAGATAATTGGGAAATACCTAAAGTTCCCCAAGCCAATTTATTAAAACCTCCACATCTCATTCATTTACATCTCAATTCTTTTTGTGGATACCTCATAAAAACTAAAGAAAAGGGCATCCCATACAAAACCAGTTTGAAAATATTCCTTTATTGGATCAAGAAACTATAAACAAATTAAAAAATCAAAACTATAATTACATCCATTTTGGATTAATCCGAGTAGGAGCAAAACCATTGACTAAAGAAGAACTAGATACCTCAATATTAATTGTTTTAAGAGACAAAAGACATTTCCAGTTTAATGATTCATTATTAAGAACTACAGAAACAAGCCTCTGTAGAGGACCAATTCATTTCAACTGTTTTCCAAACTTCATGGTTTCTCTAAATGATAGAAATATATTAAATCATTAACTCTTCAAATACAAACCCATAATTACAAAATGATGCCTGGATCTGAACCCTTAACTGTTGTTTACAGATTATATTATAAAGCAATGTATTCTGTGATAAACACAAAAGCCTTAATCCATAGCCCAAAAGGAGAAACATTGTTAATCCAAACAGATATGACTAGATCACATACGGTCATACCTAGGACAATACAGTGGCATGAAGTACAACTTCCAAATAGATGGAAAATAGAAGGAGCAAACAACCCTGTTCCGATACAAAATACAGAAATAAACCATGTGGAACAATTTAGAGATGGTTCAGTAGAACTTGTCTTCATAGGCCCCAAGAATCCCATCCAGAAGATCTTTTGATATATCAAATATAGGATCAACCACAATATATAGACACTGAATTTTAGAAAGCCAAACCTTCTTCAATCCTAAACAAAATTTAAAAAAAAGAACAAAATTTACAATCTGTAAATAATTCTCCAAACATACCTCAACCAGTATAATACCCGACAGGAAAATCACCCCTTCAAATAGCCCAAATATGTCTCCCACATACTCATCATACAATAATCCCAACATAAATCAAATCAGGAAAATTAATTCAGAAATTATTGTTATTCAAAAGATTTTGAAATATAAAGAATGGTGTAGAAACAATTTAATTCTGAAAGAAATAAACAAAAAGAAAACATACTTACCAAAACCTATGACTTACAGAAAGACGAAATATTACAAAATTATTACAAAATTTATGGAAAAACATAGAATATTAATAATGTTTTTTGAATGGTTGAAGAATATGAAGAACCACAATTAAACACCTTAAACATTACAAAGAAATGGCAAACAACAAAACTGAGATAGAGTCAAATCATCCTCCCTTAGCAGAAATTCAATATTCACATAAAAACATAGGAATAAGAGCAACTCCAATTAAGAATGAGGTCACCTGAATTAGGAGAACATATCACTTCAAAAGATGTTAAATGATAATAGAACAGAATATTTTCACAAACTTAAATTACATTCCATATCAGAACATATTAGATAATATGTGAAATAAAATACAACACCCAAAAAATATTCAACGAACATCTAGCACATCAGCACAAGAAAAGGATATAAAGCCAACATTCATACCTTTTGAAATTACCCAATACATACCAACAAACCAAAAATCAATTCCTACATGAAATCGAAAATAGGCTTGAAACTTTAGAAAGTCAATATTCAGAAATCAGAGTAGAAGATACTCCTCAAAGACATCCAAATCCACACATTAATACCATAAAGGAAGAAACTGATTCATCAACAGAAAGTCTACAAGACCAACAGATAAACAAAATGATCTGGAAAGAACCACAAAAAATTTATTACCCAAAAATGACAGCCCCAGACATAAATAGAAGAAAAACCCTTTTCCAAAACAAATACAATGCAATACGATATACGAATGGAACATAGATGGAATGTCAGAATAACATTCTCAATATACTGCAACAAATGACATGGTCTCTAATATATATAAAACCCAAAATCAAACAGGTCAAATTACAGATCATGCGATTGCTTACATGTTAGTCGCTGGTTTCACAGGACAATTAAAAGGATGGTGGGATAATTATCTCTCACAAATCAACAACAAGAAATCTTAAAAGCTGTTAAACAAGACTCAGAAGGAATATCATAACAATAATCAAGGACAACAAAATTCAAAATGCAGTAGCACATTAATCTTCTTCAATTTCAAAACATTTCATAGGAGATCCTTCTCATCAAGAGATAAGAATTCAGAATTACTGTCAAATTTAAAATGCAAAAAATTAACAAATTTTAAATGGTACAAAGACATGTTTATGACAAGAATAATGCAAAGAACAGACAACAATCAACCATTCTGGAAAAAATTTTTAGCTGGCTCCCAACATTATTAAGAAAAAAGTTAGAAATCAAATCAGAGAAATTTACAAAGGAATAATTCCTAATGAGATTTAACTTATGGTGAACTGATAAGTTTTTACCCAAAAGAAGGTTTAAAAATATGTCAGAACCTGAAATTACAAAGACAATTAAAACGAGAAAGAAAGACTCGTCGGCGGCAAAGAATTAGGATCTTTCTGCCAACAGTTCGATATTAAGCAAGAATCAAAAAATTGCTGCTCATCCAAACCTCTAAAACAGAAACAAAGAAAACATAAGAAAAATTACCAAGAATATTATAAAACACCAAAATATAAAGAATATCGAAAATTAAAAAAGAGAAATAAAGACCCAAAACAAATAGATAAAACAATAAAATGCTTCAAATGTGGAAAAATGGGACACATATCTAAATATTGCAGGCTAAAACGAAAAATAAATCAACTTCATTTGCAAGAAGAAATTGAACAAAAACTAAATGAAATCCTCATAGAATCTTCAACAGAAACAGAAACATCAATAGTATCATCAGATGAATTACAAATAGATGAAATTCAATCTACATCCCAGTCTTCTTCAGACAATGAAAAACAAATACAAGTCTTAACAAAAGATCAAGAATTCATAATAGAAATAATAGACAAAATCCAAGACCCGACACTTAAAAAAGAATATCTAGAAAAATTAAGAGAAACAGTCAAAAAAAATGAAAAAACAATGATAAAACCGGACCCAATATATAATATTAAGAATATAATCTTTGAGCAATACGAAAACCTGAAACCTAAAAATATAACTAAACAAGAACTAAATTCGGAAATAAAAAAGATTAAATTGGAAATTATTCAGTTAAGAAAAGAACAAGAAGATTTGAAAAAACAAATAAATCCTGAAAAAGTTTATGATCAACATAGCTCTGAATCTGAAACAGAAAACTCTAAAACTCAAGAATATATGATGGTACTTACAGAAGTAGCCATCCAAAGGTATCTAATAAAAATAACAATATGAGTCAATGAAGAATACAAAATAAATACTATTGCACTATTTGACACAGGAGCCGATCAAAATTGCATAAAAGAAGGTCTAATTCCCACAAAATATTATGACAGAACCTCGGAAGGCTTAAAAACCGCTAATGGTGGAAAATTAAAAATAACTTATAAACTATCAAATGCTGAAGTAATTAACCAGGGAATAAAATTTCAAACACCATTTCTGGTAGTTAAAGACATAACCCAAGACATTATTTTAGGAACACCATTTATATCAATGTTAAAACCTTACAAGGTCAAACACCAGGAAATAACTACAAAAATCTTAAAAACTAAAATTAAATTTCCCTTCGTAGAAAAACCAAGAATTAGGAATCTTAATTTATTAAAAAAATTTTCAATACATCAACAAAGAATAAATTCTTTAATACAATACAGAGAAAACCAAATCCAATACTTAAAAGAGGAAATCTCTTTTGACAAACTAAACCAACAATTACAACAATCCCAAAACATCCAAAGGATAGACCACCTTAAGAAAGAAATTGAAACAACAATTTGTTCTGATATTCCAAATGCATTTTGGGAAAGAAAAAGACACCAAGTAACTCTACCTTATACAGAAGAATTTAATGAAAAACAAATTCCAACAAAAGCCAGAGCTATACAAATGAATAAGGAAATGAAAGATTTCTGTAAAAAGGAAATTCAAGATTTACTAGATAAAAGATTAATAAGAAAAAGTTCATCTCCATGGAGTTGTTCCACTTTTTATGTTACCAAAAATGAAGAAATAGAAAGAGGAACACCCAGATTAGTTATAAATTACAAACCCTTAAATAAAGCATTAAAATGGATTAGATACCCAATCCCAATAAAGAAAGATTTGCTACAAAAACTCTGTAATGCAAAAATCTTTTCAAAATTTGACATGAAATATGGATTTTGGCAAATACAGATTAATGAACAAGAAAGATACAAAACAGCATTCACAGTACCTTTTGGACAATATGAGTGGAATGTAATGCCATTCGGTGTTAAAAATGCACCC
>NW_018397254.1:12485235-12485932 GCF_002168275.2 Theobroma umbraticum | reverse complement strand
TACAAAGATTTTTAGGAAGTCTCAATTATATCATGGATTTCTATCTAGGACTAAGTAAAATGTGCAAACCATTGCACCAAAGACTTAAGAAGAATCCCTTACCCTGGACACAGACTCATACTGACATTATCAGAAAAATAAAAACTCAAGTCCAAGATCTTCCTTGTTTACACCTAGCAGATCCAGATACATTCAAAATTGTAGAAACAGATGCCTCTGAGATAGGTTATGGTGGAATATTAAAACAAATAAAAAATGGCAAAGAACAAATAGTTCAGTACACCTCTAAACACTGAACTCCAACACAGCAGAATTATAGTACAGTGAAAAAAGAAATTTTATCCATTGTATTATGCATTTCAAAATTTCAAAGCGATTTATTAAACAAAAAATTTCTTTTAAAAGTAGACTGCAAATCAGCTAAAGAAATTTTACAAAAGGATGTTCAAAATATTGCTTCAAAACAAATTTTTGCCAGATGGCAAGCCATTTTAAGCATATTTGATTTCGACATCGAGTACATCAAAGGAGAATCCAATTCTTTACCCGATTTTCTCACAAGAGAATTTTTACAGGGAAAAACGTGCCTCCTTCCTCCAAATTCAGAGAGTTAGAATTATCAGGACAGGAGTTACTTATCCTAACAAAAAGAGAGAGAAAATCCTTTTATAAATACTGGATACAACAAATAGTATCC
>NW_018397254.1:12448846-12485135 GCF_002168275.2 Theobroma umbraticum | reverse complement strand
TTTTTTTTTCTTTATTAAGCATATTATTCATTTACAATCGAACATTTAATTTATTGATTAATATATGATTTTCTGCTTAAAGAGTAGAGTTTAAATTTTCTTCCTCAATTAGATAAAAAGCATTATTATTCATTTCATTTTTTGTGCTTTTCATTAATTAATTGCTTAATATAAGAAAAAAAATAAAAGATTTAAGCACAAAATAATAACATAAATGGAGTGTTTTCCTTTTATTTTTTATTTATTTATTTTTGGATTTGCTAAAAGTTTATTATCCAAAAAAAGGGGAGAATTTTTCTACATTCTTGTTCTTGATTAAAGACTGGGTTTTACAGTGTACCAAATATATGGTATGTCCTCCTCTGGGTTCCAAAACTCAAGAGTATGTGTTCCACATAATTACATGCTACAGCCCGGACAATTAAATTTGGGCGTCACATGCCTTTGTCCGTGCAATTCAAACATATTCTTTAAATATTTTTATTTTTCATATTGAAAATATATAATCTCACATGTTTAATGCTTCTAGATATTTTTAAAAACTTAAAATCTTTATGTTAGCTGGGGCACATGTATCGGTTATCCATTTAAATATTTGAATTTAATTTTAATTTTTTAATAGAAATAAAAAAGATATTTGCACAAAAAAAAAGGGAATTGAATGGATATTATTTTATATCAACCATTTTATTCACCAATTTGTAGAGATAAAACCAGCTGCAATTATTAGATTTAAAAAAAAAAAACAAAACAGAACTGTTGCCTAGTAAAAAAGAATGTTGATCTTACAAACGTGAACTCTTATGTCCTATCGAATATATTTGTAAGGTTTTAAATAATTAACTAAACCGATTATCTCAAGTGGTGCTGACTAGGGTAAGGTAAACTAATTGAACCTATTAAGTTAGAGTTATAGTACACTTCCTCTTATGTGTATATATATAAAAAGAGTATAATGTTTTAAAAAAATTAAAGTATTCAAAAAATTTTAAATAAATTTTTATTCTTTTATTGTATTTAATAAAATTTTATATTTTTATTTTAAATTAAATAAGCTCTTATGATTAATAATTAATTAATTTTTATTAATTAAAATATTACTTATCATTTTATACCATACAACAAGCTTATATTTCATAATAAATAATGATATGACATGCTCATGTAAAGTAATGTCATTATCGAATAGCATTTTTCACCATTTAAGTCAACATTATAGGATATAAAATGCAAGTAATATTTTGACCAATAATAATTAGTTAACTATTAATCATATGAACTTCAAACTAAAAATATAAAAATTTAATTAAACGTAACGAAAGAATAAGAATTTATTTGAATTTTTTTAAATAGTTCAAATTTTTTTCAAGAATTATATAAATAAAAAAATAATGATTGCACATTCAATTTAAGTAGGATATGCATTCATAAGCCCAAGGATCATGAAATGCTTTAACATTAATCAACCTTGTAGGTTTAGCTCCGTGTAGGTTTGATGCATGTCATATTTATTACGAGCTCTAACTCTTCGTCTTTATTATTAATTTTAGAATAGTATTTGATAAATTTAAATTTTGTTTGTTGATATTTTTCTTTTTTAAAAATTATTTATAAAATAAAAATAAAAAAAGAAATATCATAATTAATTTAAAATAAATAAATAATAAAAATGTAACATTAATTATAATATAATTAGTTTATATAAAAATGAAATTATGCATTTTGTCATCTAAAAAATATACATACTAGTATTTTGTGTTTTCTCTCTCATATATAAATACAGATGTTAAAAGCCATTTTAATTGACCAAAATGGATATTTTTACTTATTATATTTTTAAATTGCTATATATTATTTTAAAAAAATTATTTACTTTTCTAAATAATATATATTTCTAAATTAACATTTCATATATTTTTATTATAAATATTAATAAAATTTATGTTAGAATTTTAAAATTCATATTCCACAATTAATGGAATAATTAATATTCATTATAAATGGTAGATTTAATGGGATTGTAATAACTACCAATTATTTGAAAGTTTATTAATTTTGAAGGAGTAGTCATCTTCTTGATGGGAGGAGTTTTGTTTATAAAAGGAAAACTTATGGGTCCTTAACTTAGGCAATTTTTTGAGAATCCTATTATCATTGCTATGAGTTGTGTTTTTCAAAAAAAAAAAATCATCACTATGAGTTGCTAATAGGTCGGAAGAACTGGTAAAAAGAAGTTGAACTTTGCTATGGTTGGAGGTTAGTGTTATATATGATCTCAATTTCTTTCACTTCCATTAAGCTCTATGATCTTCATGTGTGATATATATATATATATATATATGTTTGGGAATGTCTTACAAGTGGTGCTAGAACTTGAATAATTTCTACTCAGTGACTTTGATGTGTGATTCTAAAATTGCGTCTTTACAATTTTTTGTATATTTCTAAAAATATTGTTTTAGAAATGATTAAGAAAATACAAACCAGACGCAATTTTAATATATATATATATATTGTCAAATTTCAAAAATTGCTTGAATCCCTTTTGACCTATGCCCATGAATATTTGGTTTGTTGAAACAAATGGATCTTTGTTTATATGTTTTGAGCATGATGTTGTTGTCATTTTAATAATTTGGGTTGCTTTTATTTAATCAAGTTAGTGTCTATTCCATACTCAAACCATTTATGTTATTTAGGCTCAATGTATTAAAGGATTTTTAGACTTGTTTGATTAAATTGTTAGGCTTTTTGTTAGCTCAATAGTATTCAAATCAATTTTATGTTTTAAAATGACAAAAAGAAATGACCAAAATTCATCCAAGTCTTAGAATATCAAGTTTTCAGAGCTCCAAATGATGTCAAATGAGTTTGAAAAAGGAAAACAATGAAAAAGGGTATCGATACTGGTTCTTAAAGAAAGTCAAAAACAATGAAAAAGAAATACATATTCTTCATGTATCGATACATTTATACAAATATCGATAGATTTCAAAATCTATCGATACATATTTTGTAAAAAAGTCAAAACTCAAAAAGTCAAACTCAATTTATCGATACATTGACAAATTTATCAATAAAAATACAGCAGAATACCCACCACCTCAAAAGTATCGATATATGGACATGTGTATTGATATATTTTAAGCAGAAGTCAAAACCCTTGCAAGCAAGTTCAAATGTATCGATACATTTGTCCATATATTGATACATCTTAGCGAGAATTCAAAAATAAAAAAAAGAATGTATCAATACATTCACATATGTATTGATACAATATGATTGTCGAAGTCTTGATTGAAGAGAAGAATGATTATTTTCACATTAAATGCACTTCCAACTACTCTTGAAGCTTTAGCAATTATAAATACAAGCCTTTTTAGCATTTATGAAGGTCGAAAGACATGAAAACACAACTTAAAAGAGAAAACATAGCTGAAGCTCTTTCAAAACCCATTGCACTTTTCATGAATCTCTTAGGTCTTCTAGTTTAGCATTTATTGAGCTCTCACCTTTTCATTAAACTTTGTACCAAATTCATTATTCAGCCTTTAATAAGCATATTAGTTGCACTTAAATTCTTTTCTTTATACTTGCTTAAGCGGTTATACCTTAACTAATAAAAAAGGCAAAGAGGTTGTATTTTAACCATAAAAAGGCATTGTATTGAAAGGTTATACTTGATCCATAAAAGGCATTATATTGAATCTTGATCAAATAGTGAATTTTAAACTCTTTAGTGAATATAAGAGAGAGGACACAGGTAAGGAGACTGAACTTTTATAAAATACTTGTGTTGATCTTTCCACTCCTACTTTTGAAATTTAAATTTCTTTATTGATTAAGAGGTCAACTATTTTGTTTATCTTCAAATTAAGCATTTGAATTGAAAAAGGGATTTTACCATTTTAAAAATTGAAAAAGATTCTTTAAAATTTCAAAACAATCCAATTCACCTTTCTCTTAGATTTATTCATATTGAGCTTATTAAATTAATAATTAGTATCAGAGCAAGGGTTCAATTTTGCAAGTCTAACAGCCTTAAGTGATCCAAAAAACAAAGCCTAACACATTAAGATGGAATCCACCTTAGCTATTCTTGGTGAAAGACACTCAAGTCAATGACCTCCATTCTTCTTAGGTACGAACTATCCTTATTGGAAGAAAAGAACGGAGATGTTCATTCAATCGGTTGATCTTGATGTTTAGAATGTCATTTTAGATGGTCCATATGTCCCCATTAAGGAAGTAGATGGAAAAACAATTGTAAGAACTAAGAAAAGTAAGATGACAAAGAAAAGAAGTTAACACAAACAAATTGTAAGACATTCAATACACTTCTTTATTTTCTAAGTGCTAAAGAATTCAATAAAGTATCCATGTGTGAAATCGCTAAATAAATTTGAGATACCTTAGAAACAATATATGAGGGAACAAATCAAGTTAAGGAATCCAAGATAGGACTTCTCACACATGATTATGAGCTATTTAAGATGAAAGAAAATAAGATCATAAATCAAATGTATAAGAGATTCACAAACGTAGTTGGAGGATTAAAAGCCTTAGGAAAAGACTTCCCAAATGCTTAATTAGTCAAAAAGATACTTTATAATCTTCCCAAGTCATGAGGATCAAAAGCGATAGCCATAGCAAAAGCAAAAAACCTATATGATTTCAAACTAGAAGAACTTATATGATCTCTACTTACCTATGAGATGACAATAAAACATGAAAATGCTCTAGATAATGAAAAAAAAATAAGATAATAAAAAGAAAGGAATAACTTTAAAGACTAAAATTGAAGAAGATAAGAGAAACATAAGAAATGTGAGTGAGGAACTTGAGGACATAGTCATGCTAGTTAAGAAGTTTAGTAAATTTATGAAAAAGAACTATAAATGTAGAAGATCTCCTAGAAGAGACATAAGAAAAGAGGAACATAGTAAAGACCACTTAATATTCTATGAGTGCAGAAAAACGGAGACACGCTAAGTGTGAATGCCCAAATAAGAAGAGTGCCTCAAAGAACTTCTAGAAGAAAGCCATGGTTGCTACTTGGAGTAATAGTGATGACCCTTAAAATGAAAAAGATGAAGTTGCCAACCTTTGCTTCATGGCACTTGAAAATTCCAAGATATGCTCAATTTCTCATGATTCAAATTTATGCACCTTAGATCGAGACTCATGCTCATTTGATGAACTACAAGATGCATAAGATGACTTAGTATTTGAATTCAAAGAAAAGACATTGAAATACAAGAACATCATATCCAAGCTTAAGGTAGAAAATGAGTTCTTAGTCAAGGCAAAAATAAAACTAGAAGCCATAGTCAAGGACTTAGAAATTGAGAGAAATGAGTTGAAAAAAAAAAAGAATGAGAATTTACATGCTATTTTTTCAAAGTTCTACATGAGCCAACAAAAATTAAATGATATGTTAGAAACACAAAAAGCTTTCTTTGACAAAAAAAGAATAGGCTATGATGGGACTAAAAAAAACTCATTTTAAAAATTTCTTTGTTAAAAAAAATGTTAAATTTGGGTCTTTCACCAAATGCATTTATTGTCATAAAGTAGGACACTTCACCTACATTTGTCTCTTGAGAATTACCAACTTTAGAGGTAAGAAAATAAAAAATGTATGGGTTCCGAAAAGAATAAAACCTTCACATGGTAAAGCAATAAAATTGGAGTGGGTTCCAAATGGAGCCAAAGACAATAACTCATATGGATCCAAGAAAATTTAGGTGCCAAAGTCAAACGTTTGATTTTGTCTATGTGGAAAGAGCTTACTTGTTTGAAGTCAAGAGCACAAGAAAAATGAAAGTGGTTTCTCAATAGTGGGTTCTCTAGACATAAGATCCCAACCAAATAATTCTTCAAGGAATTAAGACCAAAGAAAGGGGAAAACGTAACCTTTGGAGACAATTCAAAAGGTCACATAGAAAGTATTGGCACAATTGGTAAAAATTCCTCTTCTTAAATTGAAAATGTCTTATTTGTAGGTTACCTTAAACATAATTTGTTGAGTGTAAGTCAACTTTGTGATAAAGGCTGATAATCATCTTTAAATCATTAATATGTCTTGTTGTTGATATTGAAACAATTATTTGTTAGCAGCAAATAAGACAACACATATGTTGTTTTCTTGGATGATTTATCCTCTAACAATGTATATTTTATGGCTAAAAAGAATGAAGATAGTTGACTATGGCATAGAAAACTAGGACATGCTAGTATGAACACAATTTCAAAACTACTATCTCTAGATCTTATAATAGGACTTTTTAAGCTAAATTTTGAAAATGATCAACTTTGTGATGCTTGTGCTAAAGGCAAACATAGGAAAAGCTTATTTAAATCTAAAAAGGATATAACTACTATTAAAGCCTTACTATTACTTCACATAGATCTTTTTTGACTAACTAGGACTACTCGCTTAGGAGGAAAGAGTTATGGGTTAGTAATTATGGATTACAATACTAGATTCTTTTGGGTTTTCTTTCTTGCTCACAAAGATGAAGCTTTAAAAATTTTCACTTTCTTTTGCAAAAGAGTTGAAAATAAGAAAGAGTATAAAATAACAAATGTTAGGAGTGACCATGGAAAAGAATTTGAAAACCTATGTTTTGAACAACTTTGTGATGGAAATGGATATTCCCATAACTTTTCAGCTCGTAGGACACCACAACAAAATAAAGTGGTGGAAAAAAAAATAAGACTTTAGAAAAAATGGCTAAAACTATGATATGTGAAAACAACTTACCTACATACTTTTGGATTGAAGCTATTAGTACTTCTTGTTATATCATAAATAGAACAATGGTTAGACCAATCTTAAAAAAGACTCCCTATGAACTTTGCCAAGGAAGGAAACCTAATATTAATTACTTCCATCCATTGGAATGCAAATGCTATGTTTTAAACAATGGGAAGCATAATCTAGATAAGTTTGATCTTAAAAGTGATGAAGAAATTTTTCTAGGATATCCCTCAACCTTCAAAGCATATAGAATATTCAACAAAAGGACCTTAGTTGTTGAAGAATCTATTCATGTGTTGTTTGATAATTCTAACCCTCATTCTAGAAAGGAACATTGTGATGATGATGTAGGTATCTTTCAAGAACAAGTTAAAGAGCTTGATCTCAACATTGAAGGATCCAAAGTAAATGAAGAGTTATCACAAAAGAAAGAGCAAAACATTAAACTAATAATTGAAGAAGAACGTGCGCCTAGCTATCAATTGGTAAGAAAAAATGTTGATGAGAGCAAAATCATAGGAGATCCTAATTAAAGGGTAAGAACTAGATCCAAAGTTCAAAATATTTGTGAATATGTTGCTTTTATCTCACAAATTGAACCCAAGAACATTAATAAAGCTTTAAATAATGACTATTGGATATTAGCTATGAAAGAAGAATTAAATCAATTTGAAAGATATCATGTGTGGGAGCTAATTCCGAGGCCAAATGATAATTATAGGTACAAAATGGGTCTTTGGAAACAAAATGGATGAGAATGGAACCATAACTAAAAACAAAGCTAGGTTCGTTGCTAAAAGATTAGTTAAGAGGAAGGAATAGATTATGACAAAACCTATGCTCCAATTGCTAGATTAGAGGCAATTAAAATGTTATTAGCCTTTGCATGCTATATGAACTTTAATGAGAAAGTATATGTTGAACGACCACTTAGCTTTGAAAGTCCAACTTTTCCAAATCAGGTCTTTAGATTAAGAAAAGCTTTGTATGGTTTAAAACAGGCTCTTATAGTGTCGTATGAGACACTATCAAAATTTTTGATCAAAAATGAATTTCAAAGAAGAAAAGTTGCTAAAACTCTTTTCATCAAAAGAAAAAAAAAAGACATTAATTGTACAAGTTTTTATTGATGAAATCATTTTTAGGGCAGCTAATGAGATTCTTTGTCAAGAGTTTCCTAAGACTATGCAAGGAGAATTTGAGATGAGCATGATGGGTGAGCCAAATTACTTCCTTGGACTACAAATTAAACAAAAAGAAGATGGGGCATTCATAAGTCAAGTTAAATATGCAAAAGACATGCTCAAGAAGTTTGGTATGGATAGCATAAGAACATATCACACACCAATGAGCACTTCAACAATGCTTAACAAGGATAAGAAAGGTACGTCTATTGACCAAAAGCTTTATAGATCTATGATTGGTTCCTTACTTTATCTCACTGCTAGTAGACCGGATGTTAGTAGATTAGACATAAGCTTTAATGTAAGTTTATGTACTAGGTTTCAATCATCTCCTAAAGAACCAAACTTAAGTGCTATCAAAAGAATTTTCAAAAATTTAAAAGACACATTTAATTTAGGAATATGGTATTAGAAGAGTTCCACCTTTAATCTTCACTCATACTTAGATGTTGATTTTGGTGGCTGTAATATAGATAGAAAGAGCACATCTGGTATATGTCAATTTCTAGGTAGTATGTTGATCTTGTGGTTTTCAAAGAAACAAAATAGTGTATCTCAATCTACTACTGAAGCTGAATATGTGATTGTCGAAAGTTGTTGTGTTTAAGTACTATGGAAGAAACAACAATTAAAAGATTATGGACTAGCTATGGAAAGAATTCCTATAAAATGCGACAACACTAGTGCCATAAATCTCACAAAGAATTCCATCTATCACTCTAGGACTAAACACATAGAAATAAAGCATCACTTTATTAGATATCATATTTAAAGAGGAGATATTATCCTTGAATATGTACGTACAAAACATCAATTGGTTGATATATTCACAAAAGCACTTGACAGGGAACAATTCTAAAATATTAGAAGTGAGGTCTAATAAACACTATAAAATTAAAAAATAAAATTGGCTAAAAGCTATGTCTGATTTTTAACCTTCTCTGCCTAATGTTTAGTGCCACGAGCTTGTATAAATCTATTTTTTTTAATTGTTCTCAATATACATAGTGCACATTAAAGAAAATGTTTGAAATGACCTCATACATGATCCTTGCATACTCTTTGTGCACTGATAAACTCACATGTTCATGAAATTATTACATCTGATTATAACTTAGTTACATATCGACATGTTGCATGCATGCCATGGCCATCTATTTCTCTAGGTTTGTGGGAGTGTTGTTGAGTAAACTAAGATTTTTCTTCTAAAAACTCTCGATTTAATGTTCAAATTTCACTTACACTAATTCTAGGCCTTCTTTTCAAACATTTTCAAATCAAAAGCTCAAATTATTTTGTTTGTACTAAGTGTCTGGACCAAAACATAGATTTTTTTTTGTCAAATTCGATTTGTTCAAGGCTACAAAGGTTCATGTATCGATACATGCACCCATGTATCCCATGTATCCCATGTATCGATACATGAATAACATGTATCGATAGATTCCTCAATTGTATCAATATATTTTGTCTAATAACCAAAATTAAAATCCTATGTTACATGTATCAATACATAGGCATATGTATCAATGCATGCAAGAACATGTATCGATACATCCCAACTTGTATCAATACATTTCATTCGATGGCCAAAAATAAAACGTTTTGCCTTGAATGTATCAATACACGACCATATGTATCAATATATGTTGGGGTTTTAAGAGCTCGATGATTCATTTTCACCCCATTTCTCGATGACCTCTTTCTCAAATTCTTTCAACTCCTCAAATCCTTTTGTCTTTCTTTCACAATCTAAACAATTTAAATGATTTCTTTCACTCTCTTATTGATCCAAACACTCTTTTTTCTTTTCAAATCACCACATTTTCCCCAAAATCCCAAATTCTCAATTTCAAACCCTAACTTTTTCTTTCTTCAAATTAGGCAAATTGGTTAAACTTTTGGGCAAATTGGCCCTGATTAACTCTCTTCTTGAGCTTAATTTTTGACTTTCACCAATTAGTTTTTACTTAAAATCACTCATTCAATGGCATCCGGACTTAAATGTACCAAGTCAACTGCGAACCGAAATTAGGCATCCATCTCCGAGGCATCTCCCTCATACTTACCCCCACAACCATTGGCACCTTGCCTCAACGACTATTCATTCAAGTGAAACTTCTCTCATCCCTCCTTGGAGCACAAATTCGATAAGGACTATGCCAAGAGAGACATCAAGTTGGGAAGGATAATAGACTTTAACTACTTTCGTAGCCTTGATTTTCCATATATAGATAATCTTTGAGAACTAGACTGGTTAAATTATTTGTCAATGAACTGCACCTACTATGCCAACCTAGTTCGAGTCTTTTACTTTAATGCAATAACCAAATTTTAGGACTATGAGGATAGTGAACTTGTAGATCACAATGATAGGTTTTGTACCTATGTTATGGGTAAAAAAATGGTAGTTACAGAGCACACACTAAACACTATATTAGACCTCGAAATTCATCTGGGTGATTTGAACTATGTTGAAGGAGTCATGTTAAATGAAGTCCTCTCTATTATCTATACTTACCCTCTCACCAATGAGAAAAATACAACAAGTGTCAAACATCTCTCATTCTATGATCGTATTCTTCATCTCATAGTGTCCCATACTCTTCACCCTCAAGGCACTAATTAGTCAACCATCAAAAGTGAGTATTTCTGGTTTTTGTATTGCATCAAAACCAACCAATGTGTCAACTTAGCCAAGTTTACACTTGATGATATGTTAAAGATCATAATTGAGTTTATGAAGACCCTTGTCTATGGCTTGGCCACTAGTGCTATCATCGACTTCGTGTGCATCAACACTAGGTTTAATTTGACTAAACAACATGCGATGCATAGGAAGATCAAAGAACACATCGTCAATAAAGTTGGTTTTGTGTTTGTCAATAACTCCTAGGTTCGAAAAAGAATTGTACATGAACTTGAGTTTATTGGCGATAAGGGTAATGAGGATGCCTTTGCTAAGCCTAGTGCTACTCCCAGTGCAGCCCTTAGAGCCGATTCGAGTAGTCACCTAGAAGTTGGTCCTAGCTGTCCACCCATGTCCACTACCTTTGACAATGAGCAAGCTTATTCTCGATTATTATCTTTTACAGAATCTATGGATGCTTGTGTTGTTGCTAGGTTGGATGCTCTGAAGGCGCAAAACTGAGAGGTACTTCACCGCCAACAACTGCTCGAGGAGCAATTCATTACATTTTGCGTTCATTTTCTATTGCCTCATTGAGCTTCTCACATGGGACATTGACCTCTCTCTCTTCACTTTCCTTGACCTTGTTGGACTAGATGGCCATATCTTCATTCATTTTCATCATTGTTGCTTCTTAACAATTCATTGTATTTTATTTTGGATTTTATTTATTGATGTTACATTGTCTTTGATGACCAATTTTGGCTTGTAATTTGGTTTATACTTGTGGACAGATACCTTCCTTTACATTTTGCTTAATTAAATTTTTGTTCCTTTATATTAATTTGAATGGATCTCTTTGATGCATTATTATTTTTGTTTTGATTCGCTAGCTATATTCACATTTTCTATCTTTATATTCTGCCTATCTTTTTATGTTAGATATCTTTATCTGTTCTCTTACACATTACACTTTAAACTTTCTGCCTATGTTCGTTTATCTTTTATTCTTTTGGATTTAGCAAAAAAAGGGAATGGAGAGCAAATTCTTAACAAATCTAATCATTTTCAAATTTTTTAATAAGACCTAAAATTAAAAGGGAGCATTAACTACGGGGGAGGACTCAAACTTACAAACAATCCTCAAATCTTCAAATAAATTTTGAAATTGATTTTTTAAAATAAATTTTGCTAATTGTTTTTATCATATCAAAAAGAGGGAGATTATTACCTAAATAGTATTCAAATCAATTTTATGCTTAAAAATGACAAAAAGAAATGACCAAAATTCATCCAAGTCTTGGAATATCAAGTTTTCAAATCTTCAAATGACATTAAATGAGTTTGAAAAAAAAAACCAATGGAAAAAGCTTTGAAAAACGCATTCTGATCCAAATCTATTTATACATGTTCTTTATGTATCGATAGATAGATTTCAAAATCTATCAATACATGTTCTTAAAAGAAGTCAAAAGATAAAAAGTCAAACTCAATCTATCGATGCATTTGTCAATGTATCAATAGAAATGCAGCAGAATGCCCACTGCCTCAAAATTATCGATACATTTTAAGAATAAGTCAAAACCCTTGCAAGAAAATTCAAATGTATTAATTATGCACAAATGTATCGATACATTCACATAAGTATCAATACAATATAACCATTGGTGCTTTGAATGTAGAGAAAAAAGACTATTTTCACATTAAATGCACTATAAACTACCCTTGAAGTTTCAGCAATTATAAATACAAGCTTGTTCAGCATTTATGAAGGTTGGAAGACTTCAAAACACAACTCAAAAGAGAAGATTTAGCCAAAGCTCTTTCAAAACCCATTGCACTTTTCTTGAATCTCTAAAGTCTTCTAGTTCAGCATTTATTAAGCACTTACCTCTTCATTAAACACTATGCCAAATTCATTATTCAGCTTTTAAGAGGCATATTAGTTGCACTTATATTCTTTTCTTTGTACTTGCTTAAGTGATTATACCATAATTAATAGAAAAGGTAGAGTGGTTGTACTTTAACCATAAAAAGGCATTATATTGAAAGGTTATACTTGATCCACAAAAGGCATTGTATTGTCCATTGATCAAATAGTGAATTTTAAACTCCTTGGTGAATCTAAGGGAGAAGACGTAAGCAAGGAGGCCTAACTTCTATAAAATGCTTGTGTTAATTTTTCCAGTTCTACTCTCACTTTGAATTTAAATTTCTGTCATTGATTAAGACGTCAACTATTTTGTTAATCTTCAAATTAAGCATTTGATTGAAAAAAAGGTTTTACCTTCTTCAAAATTGGAAAAGATTCTTTAAAATTTCAAAACAATCCAATTCACCCCTCTCAAATTCATTCATACTGAGCTTATTAAACTATCTCCTTTATTATTAAAGATACAAATCTAGTTATGTGATTTGTCTAGGTTTATTGGCAGTTAAGTTAAATGGACTAAAATGACTTTAAATTTTAGCTCAATAAAATTAGAATAGTAAATTCATGTAAATGAAGCTAATTTTGGATCTAATTGTGTTTTCTAGATCTAATTAGTTTGACTATTTTCTTCATGGAAGGAGTTTACTTAGTCTAAATTAAGTTCATTTAATTTTTGGTCAAGACATTATTAGTATAATAAATTAATTAATATCTAATTTATGTTATGCTTATTTTGTGTATGTTTTGATTATTATTGTGATGTCATGTGATCGTATATATTTGAATAATTGAGAATAACCTAAACATCTTAATTATGATAAGATATACGTTAAGTAATTTTTACAATACTTTATTTTCATCACATCAAGTTTAAAATGCCATCAATTTCTAATTAAACATGTTAGTCTAATTATTTTACCTCACAGGAAAATTATTTACACTTGTATGGTTAATTAGGATGAAATAAAAATTATTTTTGTTTCTTAATTAGCCCAAAAGTATTAGGAAATATTTTCTTAAAAAGCAAGTACTGGGAAATATTAATAATTTCTAATTTCATCATAAAAGTTATGAATCATTATGTGTTAGAATATTTGCCCACAAGTAGATTTTGATAACATGTTGATTCATGTATGTTTTGATTTGTCTTACATTGGTAAGCTTATCACTATTTTTGATAGTTTGTACTTCATATGTTGTTAAAAAAGCATGTTTATTAATTTATTGGGTAAAATACCCTCACTCCACTAAATTTTGATCGAAATGGACGTCCATTAGTTTTCAAAATGGATACTTCGTCCCAGAAAAAATATTTTTTGCTGGACACGTAGGTCCAATTGTTATTAATTCTATCAATTTGATAATGTGGCAAGGGTAAAGAGATAATTTTACCCTTGATTAATTTTTTAAATTACTATTATAGATTTTTATTAATTTATTGATCAAGCTCCCTAATCGGGCTTCCTTAAGGAGCATCGGGCTCTCCAAGGGAACACCTCCCCCTCCAATGCTTTTTTGGAGATTTTTTTAAATTTTTTTATAAGTATAATAATAATTTTTTAAATTAATAAAGAGAGAAACGGCATTTTAGTTTTTTCATAATCCCTGTTAATAGTGTTTGCACTTTTAAGGCGAAGTGTCTATTTCAAAAACTAATGGACTTACTTAGAATTTTGATTAAAACTTAAGGGGTGGGGGTATGTTAGCCTAATTTATGTATATGCAATTGATTAAATTTTGATAGTTTCTAATGATAAAGTTCAAATCTTGAATGCTGGCAGCTACAAAGGGTGGAAGGAAAATGTTCTCTTCCATTTAAGATGCTTTGACCTTGACCATGGTCTTTGTAAAGATGAGCAAAGTTGACTATAACATGAAGCCACCAAAGCCTTTGCTTTAGGCTTAATTTTTCATAAGTCTCATAATTTTATAATAATATAATTAATTATATTAAAAAAATATAAAAATTAAAATAATTAATAAAATATCTACATATTAAGTACTAACAAATATAAATTTTCTCTCACTTCTCACATCCTATTAATTTTCAACTATTTATCTCATATCCCATTAAAAATATGTAAAAGTCAAAATAATTAATAAAATACATATTCCATCCCTTTCTTAATAATGTGCCTAAAAAATCTCAATTTTGTTTCATTTTCCAATTCCCACATTACCATTAATTCTCAACTATTTCTCTTATTTCCAATCAACTAAATAATATGTATTTAATGATGTACAACAACTATTTTTTCCTACACATAAAACTATTTTTTTTCGATTTATAATATCCACTTTTGAATGCCTCTTTGCTCATTTGCTCTTTCTTCCTTAACTTCAATTTCCTCCAAAAAAAAAGAGTACACATTATTATGTGAGTATTTTCATAAAGTTGTGAGCTTCATTTGCTATTTGCGGTAAGCAATCAACAATTAAGTATTATTGCTTTAATCTTTGCAATTTTTTTTACTTTAATTTAGAGTCTGTAATATATTGTTATATTGTCTCCATTTTATGTAATAGTTGATTTATTGGATTAGAAATTTTGATTGTCGATTTTATATTAACCATTTAAAAATATAAGGTAATTATAATAATATAACCAGTAGTGTTGTTCCAACATAAAGGAGTTTTTCAAAACTAAAATTAATAAAATCTTAATTAAAATCAACAATGTCTTAAGAAAGATTAAATGGATTGACTATATTATCAATTGAAAAAGAAATATTGCAAGAACTTGATTATAAAAGTTTAATTAGAAATTTTTTATCTCAAAAAGATAAAAGAATAAAATTTTAATAAATTTTTTTCTGAATTTCAATGAAAATGGTGTCGTTTGAATATCAATGATAATTTTACCCTAACATATCATATTTATGAAGTTTATTTAAAAAGAGAAAGTTTGCATTGTAATATATGGAAGATAATACTTATTTACTAGAGGACTTCTTGTCATGATTCATGTAATTTTATTTTTCTATTTAATCAAATAGGGTAAATGCATTCGAACATTTGACTCATTGGTTGATGCATAATCCCCTACCTAAGGAGCAGGTTCGAATCCTCATTTTCTTAATTATAATAGAAAAGAAAATAGGGTAGACTATTGTGTTGTGAAAATTATTGTGTAATAAAAGTTCAGATCAGGTGAGAGAATGTTAGAATTTTGAAATTCAAATTCTAAATATTCCATATATTAAGTGGTCTTGACTTTTATATTCCAAATTAATGAAATAATTAATATTTGTTAGAAAGATAGTTTTAATGAGATTATGATAACCGTTCATTGTTTGGAAGTTTTCTAATTTTGAGGGACCAATTATCTCCTTGATAGGAAGAGTTCTGTTCATAAAGGGAAAACTTTCGGGTCCTCAACGAAGGCTTACTTCTGAGCATCCTATCACCATCATTGTGAGTTGCTATTGGGTTGGGAAGAAATCGGCAAAAGAAGTTGAACTGTTTTTTATAGTTGGAGGTTAATGTTATGATATCAATTTTCTTTTCGCTTTTGTTGTGTTCTATGATTTTTTCATGTGAACATGTGTGTGTATATATATATATATATATGTTTTACAATATATCTAATTTGTAAATAAAAATTCTAATTGCATGGAATAATTTTCATTAAAAATGTTTTTCATTATAAATAATAATAATAAAACTTATCTAATTTTTAAATAAAAAACCTACTTACATGGAATGACTTTTATAAGATAATATTTATCCAATAATTTAAAAATCAGTATTACAAAGTTTTAGTTAGTTATATTTCAATAGTTATGCTTATATAATTATTATTATTATTTAATAATAAATAAAAATAAATAATCATTTGTAACGCACTTAAATATAATTTTTTGGAAATTTTATTTGCTGTTCTATCCAAACACGTTTTTTTATATTTATTTTACACTTTCAAAAATAAAAAATATAAAAGAAAAGCGCAGATAGTATTGTTTTGATCAATACAATGAATTTGCAAGAGTTGGGGTTAGAAGGCAAGGTAGGAGTTCCCACCCTGGGGTGCGTGAGATAGCTTTGCTAGTTGCTACTGAATAAATATTGTTGATAGAGGAGATTGCATAAAGTTGAAGCACCTTTTAATGGGCAAATCATTAAAATGTTTAAACACCAATTATAGACATATACGATAATATTAGAAACAAACCATCTCATCTCTTTGCACTCTAGTATTTGATCCATTTATTAATATATAGTTCATTTATTTAAATAATAAAATTCAAGCCTCCTCTCAATTAAAAATAAAACCACCCCAGCCCTCTTGGTTTCACCTGTACTGGAAAAGGTCAATGACAGTGAAGTGATTTTTTGCATTTGACCTGCGACAGCGTAAAATCGCTGCAATTAGCATGCTTGCTGGTGCAATCAGCCGTTCAGTTTTTGCGTAAAAGCAATTGCTTCTTCAGGATCCCATACTAAACTCCCTTTTCATCCTATGCCATTGTTGCTTCTACACTTCAACTTGCTCCTAAATTTTAATCTATAAAATATTCATCCTTTTGAAACAATTAGCAATGTTGGAAAGTACAACAAACTACTAGTACTTTCCAACATTTACATTCAAAAAATGTGAAAAACACTTGCTGTCTCTGTTAGGTGACGACAGATGCAATATTAATGTATTTTCCAAAGAATAATTATTGATGGACGAACTTTTATATTAGTGGACTTATTGCACTTATTTGATTTCTTTATATCCATTTCCATTATAGGTAGACTAAGTCAAATGATTTAAGTCTATATTACTTCAACTTTTCATTTTTTTTTTGTGAATTATATTTGGATCCAACACATATTCGACTGGCATTAATATATAGATCCGACTCTCCAAATATATGAAAAAACTTGAAAGGAACATACACGTACCTAGCCGTAATGGAAGATCTTAATTTTTAATCTTTGTAGGCGAATGGTGTAATGATAAATTATTTTTATTTTTTTACAAAAATATATCAAATTTAATAACAAAAAAATAAGAATTTTTAGATGCAAGTAAAGAATAGCATAAATAAACAAAACCTAAAATAATAAGTATTTTTTGTAACATGTAAATATATGTATTACAAAATGAATATATCGAGCAATTTATCTCGTAGTTTCTATTTAAAATCACGAGCAACAATCTCTTATAGGAACATGATCAGTATACTTTTTTTATATTATTGACATATTATCATATTCAATAATTTAAGTATTAAATTAAAAAAAGTATAAATAGAAAGTTAAAAAAATATAATTTTTATTAAAAAATAAATTTATTGTAGAAAAGTAATGTGAACATTTTGAGACCATCAACTGAAGTTTTGGAAATTTTCCATTATGTTTTTAAATTTGAAAAATGAAAAAGTTCTGAAATTGTGCTGTTAATTAGTTTCGTAAGGAATATTTTCAAAGAAAATAAGCATAAAATTAAAATATCATGGGGAAAAAAGGTTTGGTTGAAAAAAAAAATTTTAAAGAAAAAGACTTTGACACTTGGATATTTTTCAATTTGGTTTTTGTTATTATGATACTCATATAAGTTAACTCTGCATGTTTTTATAACAAAAGAAAATCTACATGTTTGAGATATACAGTGATGACAGGCCTATTAATCTAAAACGTTTAGCTCAAAATTCATCCATAATGGATAAATTTAGTTAAAGAGCTGTAATTTTACTAATTTTAAATAAAAAATTCATTTTTGTTGCTATATATTCAATGAATGAGAGGCACAAAAATAATGGATATAAAAATAATAAATTTAGGTTTGAGGGAATAATTAATTTGTTTATAAATTTTTATTTTTTCGGGCCTCCCGTAATATAAGTTTAAGCTTTGAAGCGTTTGATCTGTTGAAAATTGAATAATTGGAGGTGTATTTGGTTGATGCTTTTGTTTACAAAAAGATTGCTGTTTTGTTGTTCTGAATCAGTAGCATCATCACTGGACAGAGACCCAAAAACTAATATCCTTTGAGGACTTCAAAGTGAGATGCTACGGACATTGACCCAAAATCTTAGAATTGAAATAGGTAACACAACCAGCTCCTCCCCTTCCACAATTTTTCTACGTTTATATCATCATAGAGTTTAAAACTCAAGGCCATTCCCCCATCAACATCCCCAAAGTCAATGGCTTTTGTGAAAGAAATTTAGATAGATTAATAACACTTGAATATTTAATTTATTAATTAATATATAATTCTTTTACAAAAATAATAAATTAATTGAATTCCAAGGAATAAAAGAATCCAGAGTTGAGGAATGTACAACCGCCCAACACCTATGATTGAAAATTCAACTGCCTTGTCCTGTAGTGATATTAGAAAACCTTTTAAAGTATTACATGAATTATTGCAATAATGCAGGATAATATAATGATTTTGTTATTCGAATTCTCTTTCAATGACACAAGGCATGACTTTTTCCCCGCTACTAAGTTTTTTTTTTTCTCCTTTCGTCTCTTTAAGTTTCTTCTATAAATAAACATGCATTAATTAAATATTTTAGGGGGCTCTCCTAGAATTCAGTTATGATCACCTCTTCCCGTCCTAAAGGTACGACATAAGTACATTACAAGCAAAAATAAAAAACTTTTTGATAGAAATTTTTTTAAAAGAAAATGTGTCCCTCTAACTGCAAGCTAACGGCAAGAAAAGTACATTTGACTTAAAAAAAAAAAGACAAAATAAAGACTGGCATTAATTTATCATAGCTTTATTTCGTTAGGTTGGCATTCATAATATATATATATATATATATATATATATATAGATTAGACTTTTAAGTCGAAAGGAATATATATTAATATATGCATATTATATTTTTAGCATCCTTTGATCATTATTAAGCATATCATTTTTAATTGAATGCTCATGGAGTTGTATTTAATGATCGGAAATTGGGTTAGACTTTTGGAATGGTATTATGAATTGAACGAGTGTATCTATGTAGAAAGAAAATTTTTTTCGATGTATTGAAATAATCTTTAATTTGTTTAAAATGTAGTTATTGTTATAGATTTTATTATGTTTTGAATGAAATAATTATTATAAATTTTATTGCGCTGACAATTATGAGTTTGTAATTATCATTATACATTTTATTATGTTTTGAATGAAATAATTACTATAAATTTTGTGGTGACAATAATAACAATAATCATCTAAAAACTCTAGTATTATCGGTTTATATATGAACGATGCAATTTCTAAATACAACTAACTGATATTGTTCCCATTTGTACTACAAATTTTCAAGTTGGTGGTCTTAACTAGTGCTCTAACGACAGAATTTAGCAAAATGGTTATTATTGAACTAAATATAGCCAAAATAATCATCACAACAAATAGAGTTAGAATTATAATGAATAAATACTAGTATCTAACAGGAAAAGCACTTTTTGTGTTATGCATGATACATGTATGCTATTGAACAGGAGATATGCATTCTTTTTATATTTGGTTTCCTCACAGTCACCCGTTTCCTTGCAGCCGAGGGAAGTATTTTTTTAATTAAAAAAATTATATAATTATTAATAAATTAAATGCTAGAGTGTTTCACCTTCTCTTCTTGCCGATGAAGAAAAATTGAAGGTTCCCAGCTCTGTCTAAAAGGGCGTTAAAGACATACGTGGCACCAACCCCGCGTGCAAGCAGTGTACAGAGATTGAATATTGCAGCGTACAGAGAGTGAAAAACGCGTGCAAGCATAGTACAGAGATTAATGTTTGTTTGTTTTTTATCCATTTCTGATAGTAAATTTTTAAACTAAGCTTGCGTCGGCGTTCGACTTTAGTGGTTATAAATTCCTACACCATCAATTCATTTCTCCCCACAAAGGAAGAGAGAAACGCAGGCATGGCAGAGAATGCGGAGAAAGTTGAGGAGATAGAGATGACAACAGAAGCTGATAATAAAAACCGGCTGAAAGATCGAAAGTTTTCATGGGCCAAGCTGCGCCGTGTGGATTCTCTCAATTTGGAGGCTGGTAGACTTTCTTTCTCTTCTAGCAAGGCCACCCATTCCAAGGTCGCTCTCTCTCTTACTCTACTCATTATTGCATACCTAATTTCCTTGCTTAATTTTCTCTTTGTTTTCCTTATACTGACACTACTGCTTTAACTGCGGCTTGTAATATTTTCTACAGGTAGATTGGACGACGACATTGAGTTTAGCATTTCAGAGCATTGGAGTGGTGTATGGAGATATCGGAACTTCCCCACTTTATGTATATTCCAGCACTTTCCCTGATGGCATTGGCGACCAGGACAACCTCATAGCGGTTCTCTCCCTCATCATCTACTCCATAATTCTCATTCCTTTTTTCAAGTATGCATTCGTCGTTTTGAGAGCTAATGACAACGGCGAAGGTAATTAAGCAACTAGTTTTCACCCATACCAACTTGGTCAACTCTATCATGCATGTTTAACTTGACTTAACCCAAGTATGTATACCTGAGAGTACTCTACAAAAAGCCACCTAGTTTTTTGGTTTTAACAAGTCTGTAAGTCAATTTGCACATTTTTTAACGGGTAGAAGAGAGAAATATAACCTTCAATTTATTCATCTTACGAGGAAATGGGCTATGATTAATTCCAGGGGGAACATTTGCGCTCTATTCTTTGTTATGCCGACATTTAAAGGTGAGCTTGATTCCAAATCAACAGCCGGAGGATAGAGAGCTGTCTAACTACCAGTTGGACACTCCATCCAGCCAGTTGAAGCGGGCATACAAGATTAGAGGAAAGATAGAGAACAGTAAACTTGCCAAAGTTTTGCTTTTCTTGGTCACTATCCTAGGGACTTCAATGGTCATAGGAGATGGGGTTTTGACTCCAAGCATCTCAGGTATTCCCTACATATCTACTTATAATACTTCCTTCTTAGGATCAAAGTATAACGGTGAATTAGACCATTTTCTGCTCATTAATCTGGAGTAAACAATTGTTTCATTTTACAGTTCTTTCCGCAGTGAGTGGCATCAAATCCTTGGGACAAGGTAGAAACATCTCCACCATTATCAGAAGACTACGTAGCTACTTGTATAGGCATTTTGAGCCAAATTCTTACCTCTAGATATTGATGTAAGGACCATTGAATTTTCAGATGCTGTGGTGGGAATTTCCGTAGTAATTCTGATCATCCTTTTCTCTGTCCAACGATTCGGAACTGACAGAGTGGGATATTCATTTGCCCCAATCATCTGCTTGTGGTTTGCCTTCCTCAGTGGGATCGGCTTGTACAACCTCTTCACTTATGGGTGGGGTGTGTTACGTGCGTTTAATCCGTTTTACATAGTGCAATACTTCAAGAGACGCGGCAAGCACGGATGGGTTTCACTTGGTGGAGTAGTTCTTTGCATTACAGGTGAACAGCAGTTTTACCCTTCGACGATTTCTTTATTGTATTGCCATCCTTCTCCATTTTGCCTAACCGTAAGGACATTTAAAATAGGGACGGAAGCCATGTTTGCTGATCTGGGTCACTTCAGTGTTCGAGCAATTCAAGTAAGTTTATGAGGTTTTTTTAAAAACAACCTTTAAAAATAAGATGTTTTCAAAAATAACCTTCAAGATAATTTTAATTGTTTTTAACCAAATTAAATAAAATTACTCTTAATGAAATTATACGTCATGATATTATAGGTTATGTACAAAAACATGTTACACGTCATGGTCAAGTTGTTATACGCTATGTTGAAAAAAAATACTGTTGTTACACGTCATGGATAAAAACATGTTACATGTCATGGTTAGGTTGTTATACGTCATGTTGAAAAAAAAATACTGTTGTTACACGTCATACACAAAAACACGTTACACACCATAGTTAAAAAAAGATATTACATGCCATGTTGAAAAAAAATATTATTGTTATACACCATGTTGAGAAAATATTATTACATATCATATTTAAAAATATTTTGTTACACTTTAATGTCTAAAATGATATTATTACTTACGAATTAAAATTTCAAATTTTCTCAACTTTCTTCATTTCTTTTTGTTTTTTTGAAAAATTGACACCAATTAAAGTGTTTCTAACATATTTTCATAAATTAAGACATAAATTTTCTTATTTAAAATACCTATTTTGACTAAAAATCGAAAAAAAAATTCTTTTGAAAACCTAGGTTTATAAATTTCAAATTCTTGAGTTTATTGGTATCTAAGTCCCAAATTAATCTAATTAAAAGTTATTTCAAACATCTATGATCATTTCTATAGCTTTAATTTTATCCAAAATACCTAAAAATCAAATTTTCCAAATAACTACTTACTCAAGCACATCAAAACCATCGTTTAGTGTCTTGAAAGCACAAAAAAAGAGAAATCTAAAAGCATGAGAGAGAGAAATCGAGAGCTGAGCATAATAGACAAATGCCAAGAAAAGAAATCGACAAAATTAGAGAGAGTGGGATGGTGAGACAGAGAAATCGGAAGCACAAATAAAGAAAAATTGTAATAAATGATTTAATTTATTTAAAATAGTTTAATGATATTTTTGTCAAGTTATGGTTAAATATGATTAAAAACAGTTAAATTTATTTTGATCATTATTTTTAAAATACCCTTATCAAAAAAGGTTATTCTCCATAATTTTTTTTTATTAGAATCAGTGAAATATGTCAATTTTTTTTTGGCAAATATCAGTCATTTCCTTGACCCTTGGAATCCGTTATTACTATTGGATTGTAACTGGAAACTGTTAATTATTCTTTTGGCTCTTCATCAAATTGTTTATTATTCTACATGGAACTGCAGATGAGTTTCTCTGGCGTTGCCTTGCCTTCGTTACTCATTGCATATTGTGGCCAAGCTGCCTACCTCACCAAACACCCTAATGACGTTGAGGACACTTTCTACAAATCTATTCCAAGTAAATCTTGAATTAAAAGATAAGGGAAAGGGTTGTTTCTAAAACAATTTTTGGGATTAATCGTATTTTCTTTGGATGTAGATCCATTGTACTGGCCAACATTTGTAGTAGCTGTCGCTGCTGCCATTATTGCTAGCCAAGCTATGATATCTGGAGCGTTTTCGATTATCTCTCAGTCGTTATCTCTCGGGTGTTTTCCAAGAGTTAAGGTAGTCCACACTTCCGTTAAGTATGAAGGTCAAGTTTATATACCAGACGTCAACTACATGCTCATGATTGCCTGTGTTATAGTCACTGTTGTCTTCAAGACCACAGAAAAGATCGGCAATGCATATGGTAAGCTAACAACTCATGTAGTCAGGACAATCTAATTCTTCTTCTAATCCTGGACATCAAATGACAACTAATTAAGCCAAAATCCAGAGGAGATAACAATGAATCTTCAGGATGGAAATTACATACTTTTTTTCTTTTGAAATTCCTAAATAGTGTGAAACTTAAAAATTAAACATCCATTGGCAGGAATTATATGTTCAGTATTAGGCAATTATAATATTATCTTCATTTTGCCAAAGGGAATTAAGGATAACACTTCTTTCTCTTGGGGTTATAGGAATTGCCGTGGTTGCTGTAATGGTGATCACAACAGGTATGATGACTCTGATAATGCTTGTTATATGGAAGATAAACATATTGTGGGTTGTCCTCTTCTGTGTCTTCTTTGGCGTTGTAGAGGCTGTATATCTCTCATCAGCCTTGTACAAATTTGTTCAAGGAGGCTACCTTCCATTAGCCTTCTCCCTTGTCCTAATGACAATTATGGGAATATGGCACTATGTCCATCAAAAAAGATACGATTTTGAGCTTCAGAATAAGGTTTCCAATGAATTCATTAAACAACTGGCGGTCGATCCAAGGATAAGGCGGATGCCAGGAATGGGTCTTTTGTACTCAGAGCTCGTTCAGGGCATACCTCCCATATTTCCTCATTTCATTTCAAGTATACCTTCCATCCATTCAGTTCTAGTGTTTGTCTCAATCAAGAAACTTCCAATTAGCAGAGTGGCATTGGAGGAGCGTTTTCTGTTCAGACAGGTGGAGCCAAGAGAGTATCGAATGTTCCGCTGTGTTGTTAGATACGGTTATCAGGATGTAATGGGAAGTGCTGAGGGGTTTGAACGTCAATTGGTAGAGAAGTTGAAGGAATTCATTCGTCATGAATGCTTTATTGCTGAAGGAAGGGCAGCTGAACAATTGCCAGCTCCAGAGGAACCCCAGAGCTCCACTCTTCTGGTAAATGAAGGAAAAGCGAAAGGAACGAGTAAATCCACTGTTTTTGTCGAGGAATCGCTAAACCAGCTCAATTCATCCCGCGTTTCCTCAGCATCCATCCAGTCGTTTAATGCAGCCAAATCAACAAACTCGTCAAGCAGAATCATCTCTGCACCCATCCAGGGAGCTGAAGAGGAGATGCAGTTTGTGCAGAAAGCAATGGATGAAGGAGTTGTTTACCTCCTGGGAGAAGCTGAAGTGATGGCAAAGCAAAATTCATCCTTCATAAAGAAGATAATTGTAGACTATGTCTACAGTTTCCTGAGGAAAAACTTCAGGCAAGGGGAGACAGTATTGGTGATACCACACACTAGGCTTCTAAGGGTAGGAATGACATACGAGATTTGAGAAAGACTTCATGTGTATGTAATGTGAGCCTTCACGAGTTGAGTGAAACCTAGTTGTCAGCAAACAAATCAGAACGAAAGCAGAGACAGTCTAATAGCTTTTGCAATAAAATGTCTATTTGTAAATGTTATTCAAATGGTCTTCTAATCATTTGATTTGTATATGGTGTTCTACTCTTTCCTCCAGTCTTTTTTATGTTATATGTGTTGAACATTTTCAATAATATTTGTGTGGGATACAATTTCACATTAAAAAATTGGAAGAAACTTTTTATCAGTTATATTTATCTAAACAGTATGTTTATTCAAATATATTATATTTATACAGAAAGTTATATCTGTACCAACAAACATATTTATTTATAAATAGGATTCTCTGATTTTGTGAAAATGTACACTTCATTCAATTTCTGATTCCTTTATTAATAATCTTTATATATTATTTTATTCTAAAGATCTTAAGAAATTGATAATCTTGTCATTCATCGATGAATGCTTAGTTAATTAGTACAAGACGCATTCAATTATTGAGTTTTACAGTATTTTTGAGATTTATACATGTAACCCTTTTTAACACCTAAACATATAATTGGTAGGGACAAATAAAATTTTAAAAAAAAGTGATGGTGACACCTTGACATCTTTCCTTAATATTTTCTATTTCCTACTCCTATGTTCCAATAATATTTTATTTTTTATTTAACAATAGTTTTTGCAAGTGAAACATTAAGAGAATTGATTTTGAGTTTGTGGGAATTGAGTTATGCGGTTATAACTATTTTTTTCATTAAGTGTGAAATGGCTGATAATAAAACTATAATGAATCAATTTGCTAAAATTGAAAAGATTCTTGATAACTTCAAACTCTATAAAATGAATACACATGAATATATTGTTATGCCGTTGAATAGTGCTAAATTGTCATCATCATGGAAAAACTTCAAGAGAACCTCAAATCATAAAACTTAAGAATTAGATTTGTCTCCTGAGGAGCATGCAAGTTATCTTCGAATTGAAGAGCACTATCACAAGGAACATGAGAAAAACTCAAGTGCCAAATGTTCATGAGATGAAGAAAAGATAGTTAAGCAACTCCACAAAAAAGAAAGAACTACATGCAAATGCCTGAGAATTCAAGAAAAAAAACGATGCATGTTTCCATGATGAAAACAAGGTCTCTTCAAGAATAAAAAAAAAAATGCATTGATAACAACAAGATAAAAATTTATTGTGATAATTTTTGAAATCAATATATAGGAAAATAATAAGGCATTGTGAATTGCTTTAGGTATTACAAAGAATGATTGCAAAGACAAGTTTATTCTGCCAATAGACAAATAAAGGTATCTTTGTAATCATTTTATTGATATTTAGAAGAATAAAAAGGTTGTTTTTGTTTATACGGTTTTCTTGATGTATGACGTCATAGTTTAGAGCATGTTAATTATAAAAGATTGTTTGTTATGTTTAATTCAAAATTGATTATAGATATTGATAAATCTTAAAAATCATAAAACTTGCATGCTTATTGTGATCATTAGAAATTCATTGCTCTAATGTTGGAATTATTCTAAATGCTTGAATTGTTACATAATATTAGATGTGATTTACATGGCTTACTTGCAATAGGAAGAAAGAGATATTATGTAAGATTTATTAACAATTATTCAAGATTTTGCTATGTGTATTTGATACATTCTAAAGATGAAGTATTTGATAAATTTCAGATTTGTAAGTCAAAATTTGAATTACATTGTGAATATTTTATCAAGTGCTTAAGATCGATAAAGGTAGAAAATATTATAATCCAAGTTATTTTGAATCTAACAATATAATCTAGTAAAGTTTAACACCTTACAAAACCACAAGAAAATTATGCGACAGTAAAAAAATAGGGTCTTAACCGAAATGATAAATGTAATGTTATCATATTCTAACCTTGGACAAGGTTTTGGGGTGAAGTTTTATTAATAACTTGTTACATATTGAATAGAGTTCCTAAAAAGGAACTAAGATAATCCCATATGAGCAATGAAGAGAAAAAAAAAACAAATCTTGATTATTTGAATGTTTGCAATGTAAAGCTATAGTTAAAGTTTCGAAAATTTGATCAAAGAGAAATAAAATGTATATTCATATGATATACACAGCATAGTAAATCATATAGATTCATGATAATTGAATCAATTGATTCAATTCTGGTTAACACTATTTTATAACAAGAGATGCATTTTTTTATAAAAATATATTCAAATCTATAATAAAACAACTATAACCACTACAATCAATTCAATAAAATGAAATTCCATTGAAAAAGTTGGAAACAATGATGAATCTTGTTTAAAATCAAGAAAAACAAAAAGATTTATTTTGAATGAGTTGAATTAAATTAAGACAGTTTTCATATAAGTTGTGCTAAACCTAATTGGATTAAGGTTACTTACAAATATATGCTTATACTGCACTCTAAAGGCATCCAACACTTGAAAAGCAAATAAGAGAGAAAGAAAAGGATTTGGTAGCCCTAAAGAGTAAACTTGGCAAGTTAACTCTGCCTTCCTCCCTTGTCCTTGGATATCAACCTTGCCTCTTTTTCCGTAGGAATTGGAAACATCTCCTCATCTTCCTCTTTTCTTGACCTTTCGACTTCCTTTATATAACTAAGAAAACCGAGAGTGCCCTTTCCCAGCTTCTCTAGCTAACATTAGGCTTGGAAATAGAAGCAAACACCTATCACCCAATGTGTTAAGGTTGGATGCTTTAATAGCTTAAGGGTTACAACAACATAAGCTTGGTGGGAAGTTAATTTTGATATTTAGGAGACTTAGGCCTCTTGATTTTGACATCAATTGTTTAAAGGTATAATAATCTTTTATCAATTGGTTAAGACAATCTACATTAAACAAATAAAGATTGATCTTGTTTGAGGAAAAAGTTTTAAATTTTTCATTATGTATGTATCATGAATGCATGGCTTTTCCCCACAAGAGTTTCTACCATGCACCTTGATATATTTTTGTAATAGCTATGAGGCGACTGGATTCTAAACAAGAAGCTAAAATGGCATCAATAATAAATTGGTCTTGTCAATACCACAAGTAATAGTCTAGATTCAATTTATGGTGATCATTTGGTCACGGAAAGGTGTTGCTTTCATATATAGCCAAAATTAGAGCATGAACTTAAAAAATTTGTTTTAATTTCTATTCACATAGAGATATAAAGTTTTGGTTAAAATAAATATTTTTATAAAACGAGTAAGAAGACTCTTATAAATAATTAAAAACTCTAGGTTAGCAAATTAATCTATTGAAATAAGTAAAGAAAGAAAGGAAAAATTGAGATGAAGTATAAGGTATATTGTAATCTTAGGCTTATTTCTATTCATTTTTATTAGATTTTATTTCTGCTTGGATTTTTAATTTCTTAATTAGTTTTGTTAATTTTTAGTTTAAATAATTATTTACTTTTTAACTATTTGGATAAAATTAAATTGTGTTAATTGTGATACTTAGTAAAATTTTTAAAACAATTCTCTATGAAATTGATATTCTATTTGCCATTATATTATCTTCATGATACATATACTTGCCTAGTAAAATTTTAACTGATAAGTTTTTGGCGTCGTTGCCGATATTGAACCCGAGTCACCCGCGTGATAGACGAGAATACTCACCACTTAAGGTAAACATTTACTAAGTTGTGATTTCTCAATTTTTCCTTAAAAATTATCCAACAATTTCAAATTAAGATAAAATATAGATAATTTTCAAATTCATGCATCAATTCAAATGAAAGCCCACTTTCAAATAGACTTTCTATGCATGTGTGAATAATCTCTTATAGAGAATATCATGCAATGTGGATTGGTTTATACTAAATCCAAGCATAGATCAGTCCTAAGATCCTATAAGTTAGCTTTTTATCTCTCTCTCCATTAATATAGACTAACACTTATTCAAAGATCAATAGGTCTTTATTAGGTTTATAATGTAAAGTTAAGGTCAAGGTAAGATAAAAGATATATTTAGTATCAAATTCACCCTAAGCACTTAATCAATTTAAGACCTATAGAGAGCTCAAAAAAAAATTTATAGCACCCCTAGACTTGAAATAAATATTTTTTTTGCACAACACACTTTATTTCTTTTTTTTCTTTTTTTATTTGCACCCCAAAACTTATTTTTAACACTTATGAACAAGGGATAAATTTCTAACACAAATCACCTTTTTTTTATCAATCCACCTTTCTCCGGTAATTTAACTTTAAGCTTAAAATACTTCTTAAAAAATCAAAATACTTAAAGGTGAAAGGTTCAAATTTTGAAATAAATAAAAAGGCTTAGGCTAATATGTGGTTACAAAGAAAAGAAAAAATAGGCTCAAAAAGGGTTATTAGGGATACACATATATCAAGGTAGGCTTGAAAAGGCTAAAACTACCCAAAGATTGCCTAAATCATCTCCCATCCTAAGTGTTATTTAAAATTTCACCTCAAGAGAGAATAAAATAAATTTTAGAATCCTTAACTACACTATACTTTATTAATATAAAATTTTTCTAAATCACAGACAATTCTTAGTAAAAAAAATATAGTGTGTAAATTATTGGAAGTCACATTCTACAACAAAGCTATCACAAGAATATCAATACAAACTTAAATCATAACCATATTCTTCCCAAAAGCTAAAATCATAAAATAATCAAAATATTATCCTAAGATAAAGAAAAATCATAAACAAGATGTCAAAATATCTCCAAATTTTTTTAAAAAAATTTATTATAAAGTTAAAAATTAAAGCTAAATAAACATGCAAAATAATAAAATAAAGGCCAGTAAATAAAGATAAATAGAGACCAACAACTTAAAAATAAATAAAGACACCCCCTAAACTTAAAACTAAACATTGTCCTTAATGTTAAAACAAATAAAGGAAAGGTAAAGAATACTCCCCTAAAGGTTGGATGAATTTGAAGAAGCTCTAATCCCCTTCCTCTTCCTCATCATCCTTATTGTCACTTGTAGGAGGGTTTTTTTTACTGAAAAATAATAAATAAAGAGAGATTAATTTTAAAATATAAATAAATAAAATAAAAATAACTGAAAAGAAACAAATCAAAGTTTCAAAACCTTTGGTTGCCTCCCAAGAAAGGCTTCTTTATAGTCAATAGATTGACTTTAGTTAAGGTCTTCTTTCACCCTTTAAGGAGGTTTGAGTTTGCATGGAAAAAGCTTAAGGTATGAAAGTTGCCTTATCCTAAGATGAGGTTGTAGTTGTTTTGACTCAAGATTTGGTGCTTGCTCAACCCAAAGTGGTGGAATATGCTAACTTTTACCTAACTTATCAAATTGAGTTCTTTTTGAATAATGCACTTTTGGTGTAGCCTTCAAAACATGTGCAACATTTGTGAGTTCTTTATTCTTGTCTTTCATTGTTGCATTTTGAACCAAACAAGCTTCGAGGAGTTTCTTTGGATTTTCTATATCAAAAACCCTTTTAGGTAACTCATCAACTGTATCCAAAAAAAGAACGAGAGGCACATATGGCTTAACTTGTGGTGGTGTGGATGCTTCCCCCTTTTGCTTAATTTTTTCATCTTAAGTTTGATTGCTGGAAGTATTCTTTTGATCTACTTTATCTCCATCATCTTGAGGTCTGTTATTGATGGCACTAACTAGTTGACCCATTTGTGTCTCAAGATTTTCGATTGATGCTACTTGACTTTGAATGATGATGTCAGTCTTTGCCATGAATTACATGAGTATGTCTTCCAAAATTGTCTTCTTTTTAGGTATAGAGGCTTTAACTTGTGACTGAAAATCATGATGGAAACAAGCTATGATGAATATGTAGGACCCTGACCATTACTCCATAAAAAATTTAAGTGATTCCACCTTGAGTTGTAGCTATTGGAGTATAAATTGTTTTGCTGCCCATTGAAGTTTTTATCAAATTGCATTAATTCATAATACGGTGGACAACAATCACTTAAATGCCTATCTCCACAAAGCTCACATGTCATAAAAGGACTCTGAAAAACATTAACACCCCAAGTGTTAGTTCCTTCAAATAAAGCATTTACTTGGGCAATCAAAGCACTGATAGCCAATTTATAATCACTAGCAACCCTCCTATGCACAAATTGTTCAAATGGTCGCTGATAGTTATAATAATTCATCACCTCAACCTAAAGTACCTGAAAATAAAAAAAAATTGAATTAAAAGTAAATTGTTTGGTATTAATATTAGCAAATATTTCTAGAAAACAATTCCCGGCAATGGCACAAAAAACTTGTCAATTAAAATTCTACCCACGCAAGTTTACGTATCACAAAGATAATATAATGGCAAATAGATTATTGATCCCATAAAGAATTGTTCTAAAAATTTTACCTAGTATTAAAATTAACAATTTAATTTTATCCAAATGGTGAAAAAGCAAATAATCATTTAAACTAAAATTAACAAAACTAATTAATAAGAATAAAAATCTAAATAGAAATAAAATCTAATAAAAATCAATCGAAATAAGCCTAAAATTAGAATGTCTCTCACACTTCATCTAAATCTTACTTTTCTTCCTTAACTAATGCAATGGGTTGAATTGCTAATATAGAGTCCTCTATTATTTATAAGACTTTCCCGACTTGTTTCATAAAAATTTTTATTTTAACCAAATCATTATATCCCTATATAAATTGAAATTAAAACAAATTCATTAAGTCCAAGCTTTAATTCTAACTACATATAGCATATACGTATATCCCTATCCTATATATAAATTAATTAATATGATCGTATATTTTTCCAATCTTAGCCTACACTAAACTCCTTCTCCCGAGTTATGTTAGGTTTCTAAATTAATTTAATTGGTAGATAAGCAATTAAAAGCATTAAGAATATATTGCAATAAACAATTCAATTCTATTGAAAAAAGCAAGAAAGAGATTAAAAATTCAAATTATATGTGAGTTCAATTACAATCCTAGAAAAATAAAATTAACTACTCATAATTGCAAAGGTAAATACAATTATGTGAAGTTTAACCATTAAGAGTAACAAGAAAAATAAAAGCTAAGGAAGAAGAAAAACAAATACTTGTAGCCTTACTCTCCAAGCTTCAACCTCAACTTCTAGCTTCTTGAATCCTTTAGGGTTCTCCCAAAACACTCTTTAAATACTAATAATCTTGATCTAAAATTCCCTAAATTAAACATAGTATAACCTAATGACTCAACTTGTGGGCTAAGAATGTTATTAGGCCTAAACATCAAATATCATCTTTCAAATTGCCTTTCTAGCAGCATTACACTCAGTAATTTTTCGACTTGATTTTCTCTATCTTCAAGGCAAAACTGGGAAAAGTGGTCCACATGAAAGTTGTAGGTCTATCTCTTAGCTTTCCAAATGCTCAATAATCACATAATTTGGACATCTGGAGTGAGATTTATGGTCAAAATACTAAAGCATGTACGAGCAGGATTTAGGTCCTTTAAACCCTTTCTTTCCAAAATTCAGTCTTATTCTTTTAAATCCTACAAAAGTATAAAAACTAATAAATAATAGGTAAATTAAAAAAATAAATGAAAAATTAAAATAACTTAATAAAAATAACCTCATTAGAAAAAAAAACTAAAAATAACTGAATTCTAGTTAAAATTTAACGACTTAGCTAACATTTAAAGACAAAATAAGATTAAAATAATTCTATAAAATAGAATTATCAAGCTACACCAAGGTTGTCCTCTCTTACCTTTTCTGTTCAACCTTATGTGTCATGACCCAATCCTAGGCCATGACGAACGCAAGGGCCCAATAGGCAAAGCCCACTAAGCCCTAACAAGCCTTATAGTTATACTTGTATCAAATAGGTTTATATGCATCTCATATAGCAATATTCCACAATATTCATATATCATTCATATCCAAACACCCAATATATTTTGGATGTGCCTTAACTTAATATTATAGCATCAAGTGCTAACATTATCTTTATCCATTCTCCATCATAAGTGTTTGACACATTGTCATCTAGTGGTTGCATAAATACTATTAGATTTCTATCAAGTACAAAATAAAACATCACAAGACAGCAGAGTGATATAGGTTGGAGGGGCTTAATGGATGCCATAGACACTTACCACGATGATAAATAAGGATAGAACTGCTTCTCTACGATCTAGCTAACTCCTATTTTGAAAACTTAAAATATAAATTTTAAAAGGATGAATACAAATACTCAATGAGTGATAAGGAAGGAAACAAGCATTAACAGAAAAGTGTTTAACAAACCATGCTATCTGAGTTTGAAACCATGCAATTATCATTTAAGAACATAAAACTATTCATGCGTATGCTCAAAATCCATTATATCTTATTTATCAAACATTCATATATTCATATTTTAGAGACCCAAAGTTTTTAAGTCACAAATCACATGAAAAAAAAAAGAACCATCTTTATTGAAAACATGAAGATAGTATTGATATGAAAAAAACCAAGTCTAGAAATTTCATTCAAAAATTTATATATATTGATACTTTTCTCGTTTCAAAATTTCACCACAACTTAATCCAATCACTTAGATCAATAAATATTTAAATTCCAACACATTCATATAATTGTAAAGTGGCGAAAAGCTTATAACAATATATCAAATAGTTTCAAGCATCATGATCAAGATTTAATACACCTGTAAAGCAACTTAAGAAGCACAAAATATAAACATATCACACATGATGTGTGACCAACCCATTAGCCAGTGCACTCTAACCTACTGACTTCAATATCACTTGTGCCATCATTTGGCCAGAAGACTAGTGCCATTTACTCCCTTTCCCCTCACTAGTGCCATTTACCCCACTTCCCCTCGCTAGCTAGGGTGTCCTATTGCGCACAATAGTTAGCAAAGTTGCTGCTATCCCAAGTCCTCACTTAAGTGCTCCACCTCAACAACATTTTTCCCAAAAAGTTTTATGTCCAACATGAGTAACAAGAGTATAATTATACCACACATAATATTTCATATGACAAATTGATCATGGCACCTTATATGTTGTTAACATCTCTCAAACCAATTAATAACACTTTCAAAATAAACATAATTGGAGGTAAAACATACAATATAAAGGGCTCATTCCCCATGCACCTTTTTAAAAACATTGATCATAACATTATCAAAAACATTGCATGCATTTATCAAAAATAATTTAAATGCATATTCCTCACTTTTTATATCACCTTACCAAAGCCAACACCAACTAGTTTAATTCCCTAACTTGAACCTTGGAGCTTCAAGAGAGCCTAAACAATTTAACATTTAAAATCCAACTCTAAATCAACATTTTTAAACCATAACTCCTGCTAATAATCCAACACCCCTAAGACCTCAATCCAAGTACAATATTGAAGTACCAATTGAAACTGTAATTGCCAATGAATGATAGTAACCCCAAATTTGTCATAAAGAATCAAAATTAATAATTATAATAATTATACACTAGCTAAATTACATCATAACCTAACATTTAATCTAGAATCCTAGTCTAATTCACAAACCCATTAAACTAACTTCCCAAATTTAAGATTTGCTTACCTTAAAGAGCTTGGAGATGTAAATCCATTTAAAACCATAACATGAAAAATGAGAAATAAAAGGGAAATTAAGGGTAACAATAGAAATCAAGAACCCATGGATAGGAAGATTAGATTTGAGGTTTTTTTTTTTTTACCTTATTAGAACCTTAAATGTAGAGATTTAAGTTTTTGACTTTATTGCTTGAAAATGACAACAAGAATGCAGGGGTAATCTTCTTTTGCAATTTGGTTATAAATGGAAAATAGAGAAACAAAGCCTTTTTTTTAAGAAATTTGTGGGTTGTCTTGTTAAGTGAAAGAGAACAGGGAAATGGAAGAGAAAAGTTGCAAATAGATGTGGGAGAAAGCTACCTTAGTGTTGCCAACCATATGAAGAAGTAAATGAAAGAATAAGGCTTCCTAAAAAAGCTCGGGAGTTTTAAAGAAAAGTCTGGAGATTTAAGCTTTATTTCCATTAAAATAATACATAGATTTACTTTCATCAAAATAATGCCTTATACTTGGAGAAGACAAGGGAAAATTCGATCAATGTAAGAAAAAGCAAAGCTTTTGAAAGAAGCTCAGAAATATTTTTAAAGAAAGATTTAGTTTCTCTACAAGCTTTATTTCAATCAAAATACTACACTATTTTATTTCTATCAAAATAATGCATTTTATATATTACTTTTTATACAAGGTTTGATCTTCACATAAACAAAAAGGAAAAGAAATTTCTTGAGACTTCTAGAAACTTATCCAAGTAGTATTTCCTTCCAAATAATATTTTTGATGTACAATATTTGATAAAAAAGAAAGGTCACCAAAGAATGACCATTTTACTCTTAGATTGAATTTTCTAATTTTTTTTGCCTTTATTTGGAAATTTGGGGTTCCACATTATGGCTGAAACTTTTAGTGCCATCATGTACAAAGCCATGGATGTTGGCTTATGCAAGGGGATTGAGGTTGGGTGTAATGAGTTGTGTATTTCACACTTCCAATATGCTGATGATACCATATTTTTAATATAACGAGTAAAGAAAGTGTTTTGAACATTAATAGGGTGTTACGATGCTTTCAGGTGATTTTAGGCCTTAAATTTTATGAAAAGTAATTTGTATGAAGTTAAAGCTTGGAATGAAGTTGAGTTATGGGCTAGTATAATTTCTTGTAGAGTCAACACCTTTCCTTCGACTTACCTAGGCCTCCCTCCGAGGGCTAGGCACCACTTAATCAGTATTTGACACCCTATGGTTAAAAGATTTGAGACGAGACTTGTAAGGTGGAAATCTAGACCTAATTCAATTAGGGGTAAAGTTACTCTCATTAAATTAGTCCTTGCGAGTCTTCTAATGTGCTTCATATCACTTTTTGAGATGTCATAAGTAGTTAAGGAGGAATTGGACAAAATCTAAAGACGTTTTTTATGAGGTGGTTCGAACAAGAAAAAACTTGTTCACTAGGTTGACTGGGATTCGTGTGCAACTTGAAAGATAAGAGGATATGGTTTTATGGATCTTCGATTGAAGAATAGAACTCTGTTAAACAAATGGATTTTGTGGTAAAGTGAAAAGAGCGAGAGTCTGTGGTGTTCAGTCATGATTGTTAAAAATGGGGAAGGATGAGTTAAGTCTTAT
>NW_018397254.1:12448605-12448730 GCF_002168275.2 Theobroma umbraticum | reverse complement strand
ATCTTTGAGATTTTAGGTTCAAATTTTAGCATTTTAGGTATTTTTTTTAGTTTAAGTTTGATTACTTGTTCAGTGTTTAATTTAAGTTATTTTAGTTAAATTTTAGGTTATTTTATTTTAAATTA
>NW_018397254.1:12448009-12448157 GCF_002168275.2 Theobroma umbraticum | reverse complement strand
TGGGAGCAAATCTTTCAATCCAGAAGTCTAATTGATGTGATTCTTAATCCATTGAAAAGTTAAGAAACAGGGATAAAACTTTTATGTTACTACTTTTCCCAGTTCCTAACATATCAGGGTGAAACTCACGTTTGAAATTGATAGACTG
>NW_018397254.1:12447901-12447999 GCF_002168275.2 Theobroma umbraticum | reverse complement strand
GTGAGAACAAGGCTGCAGCGTTGATGAAAGGAAGCACACATACAAAATTTCAGAAAGCTCAGCGCTGCAGTGCTGGAGAAGTAGCGCCGCAGCGCTGT
>NW_018397254.1:12447807-12447891 GCF_002168275.2 Theobroma umbraticum | reverse complement strand
TAAAAATAAGGGAAGTTAACGGGATTTCAAAGATTAGGTTATTTGGAGCCTATTTAAGGAGCCTTTTTCAGAGATTTTGGAGGG
>NW_018397254.1:12420079-12447707 GCF_002168275.2 Theobroma umbraticum | reverse complement strand
GATCATCCTCCACGTGGAAAAACATTATCAGTCCGCCAAACTCCTCAAGGAGATTCTTTACTTTTTTGTTTACAGGTATTGGTTATTCGATGGGTAATGGTGTTACATACGATTTTAGGAGGATGAAAGGATCAATGGGGTCAATCTTAAGATTTTTTCCCTCAAATCTTTACATTAGCCACTAATAGGACAAAGACAATTGTCAAGTTTGGAAATGGGAGAATGGTGAGTGGCGTTGGCATGTGGAACTTAAGAGACGAGTTTTTGATTAGGAAAGGGAGATTTTGGAGCAATTTATGGTGTGCTTATAAACCATGTATGTTGATCGAGGGACGAGGAATAAACTTGTTTAGAAATGGAATTTTAAAGGCCATTATTCATTTAATTCATTCTATAGGTCAGCTCTTACAAATAACAAAATGAATGTTGATCTGTGGAGACATGTATAAGCTCGTTTGGCTCCACCAAAAATGGAGTTTTTGTTTGGCAAGTGATAAAAAAGAGAAGGGCAGTTACAGATGAGTTAACAAAGAGGAATTTATTGCAAAGAGAGGCAGTAGTGTTTGTGTGCTATGTAACAAAGATAATGAATCAGTTAATCACCTATTATTCACTTGCTTCGAATCATGGAAGCTATGGTGCCTATGGATTGCAAAATAAGGTATCTATGGTTGTATGCCGAAAGACTCATATGCCTTTTTTGTTGCTTGAAATTCATGTCTTATCATGATGAAAAAGAAAAGGTATGCAAGATGTACTTCTTTACTATTGTTTGAACCATTTGGCTAAATTGGAATGAAATGATTTTTAAAGGCAAAATACGGGATGTTTTGAAGGTCTTTGAGCTGATTAAGATTAGAATGGCTAGATGGGTCAAGTCTAAGTGACCTAAGGATAACTCCACAATTACAAATATAGCTTAACCTTTTTCAAATTCCTATGCTAGGTGTAAGAATGTCACAGGTGCTAGTAGGGTTACATATGGGTGTCCACCTAGTGGGTGGTTAAAATTCAACATCGATGGGGTTGTAAGTAAGTGTCTAGGATAGTTGAGAATCAGTGGCATGTTAAGGGATGAGTAGAGGGCTATAAAGATGATCTTTTCAAAGGCTACTGAATGGAGTGATGTGAATCTTGTGAAGGACTTGGCCAGTTTAGAGGCCATGATTCTTTTAGCCTCTTCTTTTCAAACTGCCTCATTTAGTGTTACCATTAAAAGTGACTTTAAAAATGCTGTCACTTAGGTTTTTAAGCTAGATATTGCTTCGTGGAGATTGAGAAACATGTTTTACTTATTAGACATCTAATGAAAAATGCAGGTAGATGGCAAGTTAAACACATTCTTAGATTTCGCAATGAAATGGTTTATAGATTTGTAAAATAAGGGGTAAATAGAGTTACTGATCTCCTACAAGTCTTTCCTTGAGAACCTTAGGCGTGTTTTTTTTTTTTTGAATAATCATTAATTTGGTTTAAAGTCAAGAGAGAAGCTGCTGAGTTTGGTTAAAAATGGAAAAAACAGTTTAAAAGGAAGCAATGGCTAACTGAAACTTGAAGAATAAGGTTGCTAAGGTAAAACGTTGTTGGTCTTCTTTTCCTAAATTCTAGGCTTGTAAACCGTTTTGTTCTTTGTCATTTTGTTTAGTTGATCTGCTGTAAGGGCTTTAACACTCACATTAGTGTCATTTAGTCAAGTCTTTTAAGTTTGTTTTTTATGGTTGTACTTTTTGTAAAGTTGTTGTTTTCATCGTCTTCAAGCTTAACAGACTTTTGTTACTAGTTGTTAAGCTTGCACAGAAGTCAGATTTTTTTTTAGCCAATTTGATTCAACTTCTTTGTTAGTTTTTTGGTTCTCGAGGTCAGATCTAGTTTAGTAATTTGAGTTTTCAAATATTTGTATAAATAGTAATATGAAATAAGAATCATTAGACTCTTTCATTCACTATCTTATTCAATTTTCAAATTACTCTATTATTGAGTTGGTCTTCTAAGAAAAATCAATATAGTATCAGAGCAATTACTCTTGAAGGACCTGTGAATTTTTTATAGTTCAGTATTTTCTTCAAACAAGATGGCAATGATAGGCTTTAGTACTTTAACTCCACCTGCTTTTAATGGTGTCAACGATCAATTTTAGGCTATAAAGATGAAGTCATACTTGAAGGCATTTGACCTCTAGGATGTGGTTGAGATAGGGGAGATTCTAGTGCCGAGACATGTCGACCGTACACTAGCTCAATTTAAACAACATTCTAAAAAAGTAGCAAAACATTAAAAAACACTTATATGTCGACAATCAGTAGTATCTAAGGCTATATTTGCGAAGATCATAAACTATGAAAACCCAAAACAGGTTTGGGACAACCTAAAGGAAGAGTATCAAGGGAGTGGTTACACCAAAGTGATGCAACTACTAAATCTATCTAGACAATTTGAATTGTTAAGAATGAGAGAAAAGGTGAATATACAAGATTATACTAATAAGTTGTTAGGGCTTGTGACTTAACTTTTAATGTTGGGGGAAGAGGTATTTGAAAAGAGAGTAGTAAACAAAATATTGGTTTGTGTTCCAAAAAGGTTTAAAGCTAAAATATCCATTCTAGAAGATTCAAAAGGCTTGACTAAGATCTCTACTAATGAGGTTATTGGTGCCTTGATAGCTTAAGAATAGAGAAAAGCTTTTAGATGTGAAAGTCCTATAAAAAATGCTTTGGTTGCCAAAACCAAAGGCTTGAGGACTAAAAGTGAGAGCTCTAGGAAGTATAAAGGGAGTAAAAGTAGTAATGATAAACAAGAAAAATCAAAGGACAAGTATCTTCCTTGTCCACATTGTAAGAAGAGTAATCATACTACTAAATATTACTGGTCCAAGCCTAATGTAAAATGTGAGGCTTGTGATCAAATTGGTAATGTTGAAAAGGTTTGCAAAATCAAAAAGAAAGGTGCAAAGAACAAGGCTGCTATGGCTAAGCAAACAGAAGAAGCTGAGGATGTGTTGTTCATGGCCAAATTAAGGAGTGATTCTAATAAAGACAGTGTATGGTTGCTAGATAGTGGTTACTCTAACCATCTCACGGCACGTGAAAAGTTGTTTTCTAATCTTGATAGGAGTTTTACAATTCAAATCAAGATTGAAAATGGTTTATTCTTGAATATAGCTGGCAAAGGAGTTGTTTCAGTCAATATTGTATTAAGTATTAAGTATATTTTAGATGTTTTCTTAATGCTTAAAGTTGATCAAAATTTATTAAGTGTTGGACAATTAGCTAAAAAGAATTCTGAATTGTTGTTTAAGGGAGAGTTGTGTATCGTGTTTAACCTTATCGGAGTTAAGTTGTTAACTGTAGAAGTGGAAAACCATTACTACCCTTTGAACTTGATACAGACTGAACATAAAGCATTTGTTAGTGAAGATGATGTCACAAACCATTGGCACAAAAAGTTTGGTCATGTCAATTATAACTCACTAAGGAAAATGTATGCTGAAAGTGTTGTTGATGGTTTGCCTATTATTAAATAACCTGACAAGTTGTGTCAAGTTGGTCAGTATGGGAAGTAATGTACAAAACCATTTCTTAAGTATAGAAGTTGGAGTGCTAAGTATAAACTTGAGCTAGTGCATACTGATCTATGTAGACTTATGAAAACACCTTCACTAAGTTAAAGCAAGTATTATATTATTTTCATTAATGATTTTACAAGATACAGTTAGTGTATTTTATGAATTAGAAGTTAGAAGCCTTGGGAAAATTTGTTAGATTCAAAGCCTTGGCTGAAACTCAAGCTGACAAAAAAATAAAACTCTGAGAACAGATAATGGCTCAAAGTATACTTCTTATGAATTTGAGAGTTTTTGGCTTAGCTAGGTGTGAAACATCAATTAACAGTCACATACTCTCCTTATCAAAATGGAGTATTAGAGAGAAAGAATAGAACACTGGTTGACATGGCTAGATGTATATTGATTCAAAGTGATATGCTAAGGTATTTTGAGCAGAAGCTGTTAACACGGCAAATTATATGTTGAACATGACCTATACATGAGTATTGACTCTTAAAACCTCCTATGAAATGCGGTGTGAACACAAACCAGATGTTTCTCATTTCAAAACATTTAGTGGTGTGTGTTTTGCTAAAATACCAAATGAAAAAAGATCAAAATTTGATTCAAAGTTAGTGTTATCTATTTTGATTGGTTATAGTGAGGTGTCAAAAAGGTATAGATTATTTAAGATTAAGTCAAAGAAGGTCTTTATAAGTAGGGATGTTCAGTTTGATGAAAGGCAGAATTGAAATTAAAAGACAGATGCAGTAACAAGTCTTGCAAATGAGATTTTTGGAACTAATAAGCATGTGCAAGGTAAGGAATTAGATGAGGTTGATATAAAGGATGAAAGCTTAGAAGTTAGAGATACAAGATCTTTGCAAGACATTTATAAGAGATGTAACCTAGCTATTGCAAATCCTACAACATTTGCAAAAGCTTAATTAGATGCTAACTAGAGAGCAGTAGTAGATGCTAATATAGCTATGATTTAGAAAAATCAGACATTAGAGATGGTGGAAAGGCCTAATGATCAATGTGTCATTAATGTTAAGTGGATATATAAGACAAAGATGAATCCTGATGGTGCAATCAATAAGTACAAAGCAAGGTTAGTGGCCAAAAGGTAGGCTCAAACAAATGGGATTGACTTTTTTTAAACATTTGCTTCAGTGGCCAAGCATGATACTATAAGGTTGTTAACAGCTTTATTAACTAGAGAGGGATGGAAAATCTATCATTTGGATGTGAAGTTAGCTTTTCTAATTGTTATTCTAAAAAAGACCATTTATATAACTCACCCTAAAGGATATGTGAAGTAGGGTGCTGAGAACAAAGTATGTAAACTGGTTAAAGCCCTGTATGGCCTCAACAAGGTCCTAAGGCCTGGTATGAAAGAATTGATGATCATTTCAGAAGCCAAGGGTTCAACAGAAGTGTTACAGAACCAACATTATATGTGAAAGTTTCAAATGGAGTAGTAAAGTTGATAGTTACTTTGTATGTGGATGATTTGTTGGTTATAAGGCCTAATGCCAAATGTTTGAATGAGTTTAACTCTCAAATGATGACTACATTTGAGATGACTAATTTTTGGTCTTACTTTTGATAATAACTTAGTTTCGTTGTTGTAGTAATGCATAAAAATTAGTAGATTTTATTTAAATTATTTTAAGTTAATTAATTTAAGTAAGTCAATTTAATCTTAGTTAATTTTATACTTAATTTGGTGTCAGTATGATTAAGATAGGTTGTTATTGATTTATTTATAGTTTTGTACATGTTTAATGAAAGAAGACTTTCAATAAAAAAAGGAGAGCAATTTTGAGTTGCAGACTTCCACTGCATATATCTCGATATTTTGATCATAACTATTTTTACAAAACTTCAAATGAGATGATTCTTTAACCATTGGAAAGATGAGAGAAAAATCTACAACTTTTATGCATTATTTTGCCCAGTTCAATATGAAAGGTGACCAAAAATCTTGTTGAATTTAAAGCATTGTAGCAGTACTAGAGCAATTACGATTTCTACTAATTAAATGGTTGAGGCCATGGCCTGGGTGGAGGTAGGCCATGGCTTACATAGTCTAATTAAGAAATCGTAGTTAGAATTGATTTCTTTCATCACCCAACTTAGCCTAACTTCAAAGTCTTACAAAAATAACCTTTTGAAAGACTTTTAGAGAGAATAATAAAACACTAGATTAAGAGCTGAGAATCAAGCCACAAGGTAATTGAAAATGTTTCATTAAAGCTGAGAAGAATTTGAAGGATTCAAGAAGATTAGGAGATCAAGATTACAACTCTTAGATTTTTTTTATCTTTTTGTTGTTATTTTATTTTCTTGTTTTTAGTTTTGATGATTAAACTTAACTTGATGGTGATTTGGAGACTTGATATGAAACTAAATTATTTATCTAAGATTACGATTGAACTCAATACATAGTTTGATTTATTATTTCCCTCTTACTTATGTTTGGTTGATCTAAGTTGTTTATTCTATTTTATTCTTAATTCTTCTAATTGCCTGATCACTAATTAGATTGAATTGAAAACCTAAGTTAAAGCTTAATAAAGGAGATTTAGGTAAACCTTGAATAGAATAGCATATGATAGAATACACTTAGTTGATTTTATGGTTTGATTTGCGTATAAAGTAAACATACACCTATAAGCCATACGTAGCCAGGACTAAAGCATGAATTTAATGAATCTTTCTTCAATTTAATTTGCATAGACATATAGTGAGTTAATAGGGAGAGATATTTTTATAAGAAACTCGACAAAGACTTGTAAATGACTTAAAACTCAAGGTTAGCAACTTAATCCATTAAACTAAGTTTAGAGAGAAAGATAATAATTAGATGAAATATTGAAGGATATCAGAATCTTAGATTTGGTAGTCACTCAAATTTAATAAAGTAATTTTGCTGATAGAGTTTAGATTACTTTAGTTATTAGTTTTAATTTTTCTTTTCAATAATTATGTTGTTTGAATAAGATTAAGGTATGTTAATTTTGGAAGTTAACATTAAGTGTTAATTAAATTCTCCTTGAGAATGAATTCTACTTTCTACTATATTACTTCTTAACGATAAGTGCACTTACATGAGAAATCAACAATAATGACCTATTTTCTTGGTATGGAGGTTCAACAAAGTGAAGGCCAGATTGTTTTACATTAGCAAAAGTATGCTAAAGATTTGTTGAAAAAATTTAGTATAAGTTAATGTAAACCTGTTACTAATCCTCTTGCTTTGGTGATAAGTTGAGTAAGCAAAATGGTTCAGGAGATGTAGATAGGCAGATTTACAGAAGCATTATAAGGTCATTGTTGTATTTATTAGCAACAAGACTTGATATTATGTATGCTATAAGTCTTTTTTTAAGGTTTATGCAGAAACCTTCTTTGATGCACTTCAAGGCTGCAAAAAGAGTTCTCAAGTATGTAAAAGGCACTACTGATTTTGGTCTTATATATATGAAGAAAGATAGTGGAAAGCTTCAAGGTTTTAGTGGGTTGGTTCCATTGATGATTCCAAGAGCACTAGTGGTTTTTGTTTCTTCTTTAGTAGTGCAATGTTTTCTTGGAATTCAAAGAAACAGAAGATTGTTGCTCAATCTTTAGCAAAAGCTGAGTATATAGGTACTACTGCAACTGCAGATCATGTAAAATGGTTGAGGAAATTATTGATGGACCTTGGACTTAGGAGAAAAGGATTGTGTTGAATGTGGATAATATGTCTACAATTGCCATAGCTAAAAATCCTACTCATCATGGTCAAACAAAACATATTCAAGTGAAATATCACTCTTTGAGAGATGCTGGCAAAACATAAGTATTGCTCTACTTATTCGCAACTTGCCGATATGTTTACTAAGGCATTAAGCAAAGCAAGATTTGAATTTTTGAGATCTTGTTTGGATATTCATCAGATTAATGATTATAGGGGTGCATTGAAATAATCATTAATTTAGTTTGAAGTCAAGATGGAAGTTGCTGAGTTTGGTTAAAAAAGGAAAAAATAGTTTGGAGGGAAGCAACTGCTAACTAAAACCTGAAGAAAGAGGCTGTTAACTAAAACTTGAAGAAAGAGGCTAATGAGGCAAAACGTTGTCATTTTTTTTCCCAAATTCTAAGGCTATAAAACATATTGTTGTTTGTCATTTTGTTTAATTGATTTGTTATAATGGCTTAAACGCTCAAGCTAGTGTGTACACACAAATTTCTAGTCGAAATTTCTTAATTTGAAAATTATGAGACAAATACAAATATTTTATAATGTGAGTGATGATCTCTGAAACTTTCTCTAATTAATTTCTTCACTTCATCTTTAACAGTCACAAATTTAGACTTAGTCTTTATCACGAACTTGCTTGATCTTCATTTCAAAGGTCTTTAGGACTTAATCTTGATTATGAATACTTGATATCTTCATTTCAATGGTCTTCACGACTTAATTTTGATCACGAACACTTGATATCTTGATCACGAACTTCGTTGTCGCTTGATCACGAACTTCGTTGCCGCTTGATCTTGATCACGAAATTCGCGGCCGCTTGATCTTCACTTCAGAAATTTTCTATTCTTCTTGATCTCTAAAATGCTCTCAATATTCGAATGCCTCCGAATGAATGAAAATGACTTGGAGGAGCCCCTATTTATAATGTTAGGCGAGAGACTTTGATGAGAATGCAATCTCTTTGAATTATCTTTAAATTATTTTAATTTATTTAGAGATAAATTATGATTACTCATTAAAAGTCTTTTGATTGGCCGGACCTTGAGTCCTTGAATTTTGATTGGCTGAAGTTAGGTATTATTTCTAAATTATCTTAATTTATTTAGAAATAAATTAAATAATTAAATTTAATTTTTGTCTCTAAATTAGTATAATTATTAGAGATAAATTAAATGACCAATAATTAAATTTTGATTGGTCAAAAATATGAATATTATGTCTAAATTATTTTAATTTATTTAAAGATAAATTGGATGACCAATAACTAAATTTTAATTGATCAAAAATATGAATATTATCTCTAAATTATCTTGATTTATTTAGAGACAAATTGGATGACCAATAACTAATTTTTAATTGAACCTATTTAAATATTATTTTCAAATTATGTCAATGGATAAATATATACCAATAGGTGAACTGATTCAACTATATATCTTTAAAATAATCCAACTAATAAATTAATCATTTTATAATTAATTACATAGTTATGACATCATTAAATCCATATAGCGACATGTAATTGGCTCATAATTTTTCTCCTTCTACGTAATGTTGTTTAGTCAAGTCTTTTAAGTTTGTTTTTTGTGGTTATACACTTTGTGGAGTTGTCATTTTGATCATCTTCAAGCTTAACAGACTTTGTTATTAGTCATTAAGCTTGCAAAGAAGTCAAGGTTGTTTTGAGCCAATTTGATCCGATTTCTTCGTTAGTTTTTTGGTTCTCGAGGTCAAATTTAACTTAATAATTTGAATTTTTAAATTGTTGTATAGATACTGAAATGAAATGAGAATCATTAGACTCTTTCATTCACTGTCTTCTCCTATTTTCAAATTACTCTGTTATGGAGTTTGTTTTCTGAGAAAAATCAACAGTTTTCTCCTTTATGGTGGTCTTCATTCTGCCTGGATTTGGCCAGGCCTGAGTAGTGTTGGTACGCTGTCGAGATGCACTGAGCTTTTTTAAGGGTCTGCAAGAACAGGAAACATGACTGCGGTGTTTTGTTTTATTTTCTTGTTGATTTAGGCTGTTTTTTTTATTCTTGATTGCATTCGATCTTGGTGTTAAGTGTATAGGAGTGTGGTCTGCCTTCTGATTTTTGTATAGCATGAAAGGTGCTTGAACTGGGATTTTTGTTAACCAGAACGTGCCTGAAGCAGCCATTTTGACTTCTTTTTTGTCATGGCTTTGCTCCCGTGTCATTTTGGGATCTTCCTTTTGCCTTTGGAGTGATATTTAATCTTCAAAAGAAAAAAGAAATGAACTAAACAATGATGATCAGTGCAATCCTGTTGAACTTAAAAAGTTTTTAAGTCTTGAACAACGTCAATGGATAAACTTTGCTTTGAATCTTCTGCTATTGGAATGGATAAGTGTTTGATCAATTGAAGAGTGGATAGACTTCAGTTGCAGCTGTAATGGAGGTGTAGCTTAGCTGCTGTTGTCTTAACTTGCCTTTGGTTATGGTCTTGCAGCTGCCTGCAATTGCTTAGCTAGTTGTGCAGCAGACTTCTGTTGCATCATATGGCTTTGGTGAGCTGTTGGTTAGGGTCCGTGGTTGTCAATTGGATGCATTGCTTTGTTAGCAGGAGTTGAGTGAGATGAGCACTCTCCTTTATAAAAGGAGTTCAGTTTAAGAGTAATATTAGTGATTGTGGCATTTTCGAACTTGAGAAATATTGCTGGCTGATGAGCTCCTTCAATAGCCGTTTGAATTAATTAAATTAATTACCTTGCTGCTGGCATCTTTCCTTAAAGTACAAGAATGACATTGTTAAATCCGAAATGGTCCACAGCCACAGGTGTATGACCAAAGACAAAATTCTTAAAGAGTAAATATTAGTTTGAACGCACAACTGCTGAGGTTCACGGTTGAAGATTTCAACTCCGTTGTCCGCTAGCATAGCCTGTTTATTTTAAGACAAGTCGGATTCACGTCACCAGAAATGCTTATGGTATTGGCAATAATTTTGATAAAAACAAATACTTTGTTATTTTCAAGATTCAAAAGTTAGAAGGTCATTGGAATCTGGAAGGGTCCTCCATCTGAGGCTCCGCCGATGAGGCTAATTAGCATGATTGATGTCAATGTCATCAGTTGACACAGGAATCTGCAATAACGAAATACTCATTGTACGGCAGTTTTTGTTATTAACGAAAATTTTTTTATGAAAAAGCCAATTTAAAATGCTCTGCCCCTCTAGGCATTTGGCCTGGCGATCCAAGGATCAGCACTGGACTGCCATGAGTTGAAAAAAAGATGTGGATCTCCCCTAGAACGTTGGCTCCTTACCAAGGGAGTTCATAACTTAAAACTGGCCAGTGATGAATAGGTGCCAAACCCAAACCCAAACCCAATTAATTTATAACTCTATGTTTCTTAATCCAGTCTTTTCTGTTGCACGCTCCGATCTCTCCAGCTGAGCTACTGATATAACTCTTCCAGGTGCAGTCGGGTTAATAGCATGCAAGCGTGAACAAGATTTGATGTTCCATTTTGTGAAATGGTTGCCTCTTTTCTAACGTAAAACAGCACATGCTGCTACTGGAATTTGGATAAAGATGCTAGAAAAAATAAGTTAAGCATACTCTAATTTTAAAGCAAAGCAACAAACAAGAATGACAAACACAAAAGCCAAGTAGTGATGGGTATCCCAGGTGGATCGTGGAAGTAGGTAGGCAGACCATCTTAAACAATTTTGAACAGGAGGCATAACTTGTCTCTTCATACGGATCTCTCCTTTGGCATCGTCTACATTGTCCCTTTTGATTTGTCGGTTACTCTTTTGGTCACATTACATTAATTACCAGTCTCAACTAATTCCTAATGTCAAAACATAAACGGCAAATAGCTTTTAAAGATCCACACATTAAAAAAGTGCTCACACTGACTTTGATTTCGATCCTTTGACTTCAAGAGACATCCGAAAACGAAAAAACTCCGGTTGAAATGCAGACAATAGCTATTAATGCTTCAGTAATCTAAAGAAACCATTGGGCGTTTGCAAGAAGTTCACTTACTTCGTCACACATAGGACAAACAGACCCAACTTATAATGTCTATTTTATTGATAGATGATCGTAACAAATATTATTGGATACAAAGATGTTGCCATCAAAGAATTCTAATTCCAGTTTAATTTTCAATGCATGGAGCATTGTCTTTGATCGTGGTTGGTATGGAATTTCTTCTTCCTTTTGTCTGCTAGCCAGGTCTCCCACCTTATCTGATCATATATTATCAACTGCCTCTTAATATTGATCAGTATCAAGGCCTGCTAAACATGTCGAACTTTGTTCAGGATTTTGAAGAAGATGAACAGTTTCCAAGCACTGTCATCTCACACTCGTCTAACGAGAGTCCCAATCCTGTTGAAAATGGTGGTGATGCTTCAACTCCTACCACCACAAGTTCAAAGAAGAAAAGAAATCTTCCAGGGAATCCAGGCAAGTAAACTATCTTATCTCTTTGTTTAAACGCGTAGTCGCAAAATCAATTTTTGATCATTGTTTACGTGAAACATAAGCCATAGAGCATCACTGCATGAGAACAGCGCTGGCAAGATTTTTCATGCTTTTCGTATTTGTCAATGTTTTCTAATACCCGATATGATACCCTCTAGTTACATTTTTACACAACGCAGAATTCCGGTACTGAATGCTAATCAAGAGCTAAGACCATCTTCTTTCCATCTAATTGGATGTGCAATTGTGCATTACTTGGCATTTGGTTTTTGGAAACTTAAAGGATTCTTTTGCATCCTTTTCTTTTATATGTCTAATCCCAATAGATGCAACAAGTAATCACAATAATTTATATTTAAATAAGATGCATGAAGGTTGATTCAGATTCCTCCAGGCACATTAATTACAAATATATATATATATATACATATGCATAGCTAATTGTCAACTCACCAACTTTCTCCTTTGGCAATTTCTCAGATCCAGATGCAGAGGTTGTTGCATTATCTCCAAAGACTCTAATGGCAACCAACAGGTACATATGTGAAGTCTGCCATAAAGGATTTCAAAGAGATCAGAACCTTCAGCTCCATAGGAGAGGACATAACTTGCCTTGGAAGCTGAAGCAAAGAACCAATACACCGGTTAAGAAAAGGGTTTATGTCTGTCCTGAGCTAAATTGTGTGCACCATGATCCAAGCCGGGCTCTAGGTGACTTGACTGGAATTAAGAAGCACTTCTGCAGGAAGCATGGAGAAAAGAAATGGAAGTGTGATAAATGCTCCAAACGATATGCTGTTCAATCAGACTGGAAGGCACATACAAAGATCTGTGGCACCCGAGAATATCGTTGTGATTGTGGCACAATTTTTTCAAGGTAGAGGTCTATTGCGGTTCCATTGTAACAGTGCATATTGAAGAGCTATGTTAACATGTTTTTCTCAACATGTCAATGGTGATATATTTTATTCAATATCCACTTGTCTTGTACAGGAAGGATAGCTTTGTCACACACAGAGCCTTCTGTGATGCATTAACAGAGGAAAATTACAAGATGAACCATAACCTTGCCGCCAGTGGGGGGATTTTGCAAAGCCAAGCGCAAGAGCTGTTCACTTCATCAATGCCCAGTTCTGATTCATGCTCCAATGCAAACACAATGATGAATCTGTCGGTTTCTAATGAGAAGATGGACAATTCACCAAGGCCATTATCTCTGAACCCAGCTGGAGTCATGATATCCAGCAATTTAGATCCAATTTTCAATCCAAGAACGTCATTGGCATCTCCTCTAGCAATTGGGTCCGCTTATACATCTGCCACAGCCTTGTTGCAGAAAGCTGCGGAAATGGGTGCTAAGATCAGCGATAATACAATCGCCCCAATACTCCTGAGAGGTTTTACCGGATATTCTACCGGCAGCATGAACTCAGCTGGCTCTGCCCAGGAAGGTTCTTCCATGGTAGGTAGCAACATAGCAACAAATGCGGCAAGCACCAATAGTTTGTTCGTGGGAGACGAAACATATGACAAAAACTTGGAGGCAGGGGATTTAAGATGTCACCATACTGTTGCTCCAACTGCATTGTTCGATTCTCATTTTCTGGACTCAGAGAATGGGAACGCTACAAATCTGTTGGGAGAAGCGTACATGAGAGGAGGTGAAAAAATGACAGTTGATTTCTTAGGTGTGGAGCCAGCAGGGCATCAGAGTACTGACAAGAAAAGAAGCTATGACGGTAACATAATGAACTTGGAGTATTCCAATGCGCAGCAAAGCCTGAACAATTTGCGTTCAAACTGGTGAACTACAGAACTAATTCTAGTCTGAAGGTTATTAGTGAAGTTGTAATAATTACACCGCCTTTGCCAGAAAGAGCGAACTGTTCCCATTTCATTTTTGGTTAACATAATCGGAAAGAAGCAACCATGCTAATCAGATTTAGCAGTCGAGTGAAATGATGTAATTTGTATTGTTGCTGCTAATTTCTTTATAACCGATGATCATTTTCAGTGCAATACCTCCATAATCACATGATTTACAACTTTATCATTAAAAAAGATGTTGGAATTCACTATCTTGTTTGAACAACTTATTCCTATTTGCGTCCTGATCGACAGCACCTCCAAATTCCTCACTGTAAACAAGAATTTCTGATGAAAAAGGTGACAATTACACAGGCCAACAGTATCAATAGCAAAAACCACCATCCTTTGCAAAGTACTTGTCAAAGATAAACAACCAACAGGAAACGAATGGACCTGGAAGACATAATTCAAGTCAGTCACCCTTGCCATGATCCATGACCATTTCACTCCGCAAATAAATCCTTTCTGAAAACTCATTTTCAGGAAACTCTGGAAACAATTACTGATATCACCTACATGAGAGTTAAAGCAAGTTTCTGCAAAGGTAGGCTCAGGCCTAAAAAGTGCAAGAAAAGTACGGAAAATAGCACAATGTTCCAGGACCCAGCAGAAAATGCCCCAAGCTCTATCTACAATTTTAAAAAAAAGAAAAGAAAAAACCCCTTCTACCATTGATGATTTAATTTAACCTTCACATATCCAATTAATTATAAACACCCAACCAGATCCTCACAAACGAACACATTATAGCACAAAACTTACCCCAAGCATCTCTCAAAGCAGTATGATATACAACATGAACCCCTGCATACGTTAGCCAGACCAGAACATTCCTTCCTTGCAGAGACAAATAAAGCCTAAAAACAACCTTCTGATGGATTAATGTCTTAGCAGACCTGTTCAGTTGCCAATTTTAATCAGCAGGGTTGGCAATTTTCAAGTAGGCTCTAAGATCATTGACATGCTTTTCTGACTATAGTTTAGGTGAAACCGGCTTCAATGGCCTCTACGAACTTTCTGTCTATCATTGAAACTGGGTTCCATTCCAAACTCAGCAGCCAACATTCGAATATCAGGTGACATCTCCCAGTTGGCTTTGTCACCCTGGTTTGTGTGCCTTGGTTGCGTTCCACACCTCTCCAATCCACCAACACTATCAATTTGGCTCTGTATTTCTTCAAAATCTTCAGCAGCAACCGCTTGCCGCTTTCCCATCTCAATGTCAAAGCTTGTTTTTGGCATCTCTGGGCTCATGGTTCGTGCCAAGGATATTGAGGCAGCAAAGAGAGCAGATGAATCCAACTTGACCTTCGCCCTGAAGTTATTTTTGGACTTGGGAATTTTGGAGAAGAAAATCTCAAAAATATTGCGGACACAGCCACGGTTATAAGGATTCATTTTTGAATCATAACGATACCGGAAATTTTCATATGTTGTCTGTAAAAACATAAAATTAGCAAGAGAGAGAGAGAGGACAATAATGGAAGATAATGAAGGAAAAGAAGAGACCAGAACCTGATTGGTAAAAATCAAATAGAGATGAAACACAGTGAGGCCTCCAACAAACCAAGCAGTCACAAATGTATATAGAATAAGAATCCCTGAGACAGGAGACTTCAAGAATGCTCTCCAGACATTAGAGTGATATTCATCCATTATTTTCTTAATGTTTACCCAGCATAAGGCAAAAACATATAGGCATAGTATGGTTGTGGAAGACACGAACATGAAGAAGAATCTATAATTTCTCTGTCATGAAACAATTTTACATGTTAGCCTTGATGATTAAAAATAGTGTCCCACAATTAAAGCCAGCAAAGCACATAAGAAATCACTTAATAATCACAAGTCATGGTTCAGGCTGAAAAGTTCAGATGAAACAGAGAAGCATCAGTTTGCAGGACAATTTTTTTGAAGCAAACTGTGAGGCAAAGTTTACAATTTAAAGGACCAACTCATTTCACAAGCACAATAGTATTGTAGATATTTCAATCTATAGGATTCATTTGAAGAACTATACCCCTTTTCTTTACAAAAATAAATAAATAAATAAGTGGAGAAACCTATCTGAAATCCTTCCCCTTAAATTGATTCTTATAAACCTGAACAGGAAGTTTACAATAGGAAACTTCTACGAGCAGCATGTTTGACTACAAACGCAACGTTCCAGCTGACCACAGACTGAAGACTTGTGATTTTGTGAATGACAGATGGCATATTCCCATCACTAAGCAGAACTCCGATATGATGAATCCAATTATTTGATTACTTGGATAAAGATATTTGAGAAAAGAGATTTTGGATGAAAAAATTTCTACTACTAGTACTAAAGCAAGGTATCAATTGACTCGCATGAAGAATTTGAAGACGATAGATATATCTTGCCAGAAGTTAGAGGTCTAAAATTAATTACTAGTGATCATTAAGTTCATCTCTTTTATCATGCCTTAAGCCATTATTTTGATAAATGCAAGTTCTCAAAGATGAAAGCAATCGGCCCTATGTCAGAGGATATGTAACCAGTAACCAGTTGCAAGCACCTTGTAATCATTTCCTATTTGGTAGAGAAACTTCAACAAGGATAAAACTAACCCAAATTTTTCATAAATTGAAAACCTAAATACAGAAGCATATACCTTCCCGATACATTGCCCCACCCATGGACAATGGTGATCGAAGCGCTCCACACAGTTATTGCATATAGAGCAATGTGAGCAGCGGGGTGGGCGATACAACATACACGTTTGACAGTATTTAACCTTGACAATCACCCCATTAACCACAACATCTTTTGTAGGAGGTAAACTTGGAACACCAACACCACTCTGACTCCCTAGCCAATCCGTAGACATAGTGGAACCATCTTCCTCCAGTTCTGGGGGATGCAGGTTTCGAGGAATAATGCCAGGATCTCTTCCAGATGTGAGGAGCAGAAGTATAAGATCCTGAACTAGTTTGGCAGGCAAAACAATGTTAATTACAGAATCAACGCAAAAACAAAGACATTATTTGATTATAATTTTCTTCTTTTCAATTTATGGAAGAAGAGAACTTACATATACAGTGAAGATAATGAGAATAGATACAATGAGGTTGCCAAGATGGTGGTCCAATTCGTGAATGAGTCTTTGAGAAACAAAAGCGCAAAACAAAATGACAGGGATCACAATTAGAGATATTGTAAGGAAGATTGACCTTACATCTGGACCAAATACAAGTCTACCTCCAAGGCAAAATCTCTGAACAAATAAAAATCCAGCTCAAAGTTAGCTATTGCGGAGAGAGGTTATTAATTGTTAAGTGCAAGAAAAGGAAAGAAGAAAAATGGGAAATAGATAGTAAATTACATTGCTTCCTTTCCAAACTTGATAGACTCGAAGGGTAGTGGCACTGGTGTCGATGATGCGGCGGTTGGAATCAGAAAGCTGAGCAGGCAACGGAGTTTCGTACATCTCTTTAAACCACAATCAGATCTCTCTATCTTTCTTTGTCCTTTTCACTGTTATAACATGTCCCTCGGCAACTCTGCAAGCCAATAACACTTTTCCACATTATTGGGTTTTCCTTTGTTTTGGAGAATGGAGAGGAAGAAACCAAAAAAAAAAAAAAAAGCGAGGAAATTTGATTTTTTTTTGTCGAACTTTACCTGGAAATAAGAAGGGAATGAGGAAGAGAGGAAGGCAAGGTTCCAGAGTTGCAGAGGGAGCGGCGAAGGGTAAAATGTTAAAAGGGATCGGAGCTCAGCGGGGGAGGTTAGAGTCTCTCTCCAAAAAGCTCAAAAGCCAGAAAGATGGACGACAGGCCAGCAAAGATGGTTAGAGAGCGAGAGAGAGAGAGAGGGTTGCACATTTCGCTCGCGTGGCGATTTTCCGCCAGACGAGTCGGATCGCGATTTTGACGACTATTATTTGCTGTCTTTTTCTTCTCTTTTTACATATTAATTAGTATATATTAATCCATTATTATTATTTCTAGCAGTGAGAGACGGTGGAGGACGTGGTCTTCACCGGAGATCCTCACGCGTTTTTCCATGCTCCCCACCTCCCTAGTCTATTATATATTATGGTTTTTTTTTTAGTTGTAATTATTGCATACAATAGTTATATTAATTAACCAATTTGAAAAATGGAAATTTTCTCTCTTTTTTTGATTATTTAATAATTCCTCACTCAGTTGGTGTATCAATTAATTGTTATAAAAACGACAAGTGAAGCAAGCTTTGTGACCATTGAACATATCAACGAACTTGGTTTGATTAAAGAATTATCTGTCATTCCACCTGCATCGATAATTTATAAGAAGCAAATACTAGTTAGTATTACAAAAGAGAAACAATGAACCAATGTTGGTTTTACGCAATAGCCATATAACAAGTTGGGATGGAAGCATAAACAAATTGATTTTGTGATTTTTGATGAAAATACTCTCAATTCTTGGCATTAGCGTAGAAAAGGACAGTCAAAAAGCAGTTGGATGACAAGGACAAAAGGACGCATTTGCAACTCCCAACGTGTCTTGCGGAATCTTTGCCTCTGATAATGACACTTCCTTCCACCCTTTTTCTTTCTTCTGTTTGGTTTTGGCTCTTTCCTTTCATTTCCCTCTGATAATACCCTTTTCTGGACCTAATAATCAAAATTCAGAGGAGGAAGTATTATCTGTTATTAGCTAAGAAAAAAATATATAAATTAAAAAAAAAATTTGACTCCGTGGTTAAGTGCTCATAGATCTCAGTAATAGACGCATAACTGAGAAGGCCAGCCCCATGTTGCAGCAGGCTTGCGCCTACAAATGGCGGGGGTCCAAAGGCCAGTCCGTCCAGCGATGCTTTTGCTGTGCTTGTACGCATCCATATCCATAACCATGATCATTAATCACACAAAAAACGATTTGTTTTCCTTCACCGTTCCTCCAAATGAAAATAAACTCTATGTTTATTGTTTTTAATTGAAATATTGAGCTTAATGATTACGAGTAGAATCTTATAGATATTTATCCTACGCAGTGCAGAGATTGTGAAAGCTTTCAAGCTTTATGAGAGGGGAATAAATTCGTGTAAAACATATATATCATACTTTATTCTCCCACTAGTACAAATTATTCATGTTTATCTGCTCTACAGTCTTTGCTTTTAGTTGGGCAGAAAGAGATGGTAAACATTGCAAGAAGGATAGCGAGAAACTGTACCGAGAATGGCTAATCCGAATTTAACTGTTGTGGTTCTCAACCTTTCTCCTACAGTTACTCTTGGAGAGCTCACTGCATTTTTCTCATACTGTGGCCATGTCGAGAAAATCCTGCTTCAGGGGTAATTGTAACTTGCAAAGCTTGTTGCTTCAATATCGCTTTGTTTTTCCTTTCTTTCTTTCTTTTCCTTCCCAATTATAATAGCTTTTCAATCAGTATTAATTAGGGTTCTCTCTTTGGTGACCAGTGCGAATAAAGATGGATCGCAGTCAGCTCTGGTAACATTTAGGCAGCCATACGCTTATCAAACAGCTCTTCTCCTAAATGTAACAAACAAATGCTTTCAGTAATTTAGGTGATATTTAATATGGTGTTTAATGACGTGGAGCCAATGTGGCTGCGGTGTTTGTTTCCTTGAAACAGTAATGCTTTGAAATTATTAGCTTTCTGTCATCTTTACGTTGATCACTTAATCCAGAATTCCAGATATATACTGAATTGTTTATATCCTACATGTGATAGTATATATACTTAGATATTTTTCCAATTTTTGTTTAGGAGCTTCTTTTATATATGTTAAATCCGTTCAGAATGTAATAATAATTTCCTGATCTATATGATCTGTCCATGGTTGTGCATTAATTGTAAAATTATTCATGCCATTATATTACTTTGATTATTTATGTTTCTACACTACCCATCTCAGTTACATACCTTGAATGGAAACGGTTCAAGTGTAAGGAAAGGACTATGAAAAAAATGAATTTATTCATTCTAATTGTTAGAGATCAGTATTCCTCCAAGCCAGAACTTTTGATAGCTAATGCCAAAGGTAGTAGTGCTTATGAGTGTACGGCTCTTGCAAGTCTCTGGGGCCAAAAGTTATATTTTTGATTTTTACGTTATTTAATATTGCCTGTGTGAGGTGTCTTGTTTCAGATTTTGACCACCAATTGGTCCATTCCTAACCAAGTTATGGTTTTCCACATTCATACCAAAATCAGCATAGCTTTTGCTTTTCACCCTTCTCTCTTTATATATATATAACGAAATCTGTCATATTATGAAGTTCAGCATTTATTATTGACGCTTGTGCCACTTGTTTGCAGGATGCTACTTTTGCAGGCCAACCGATTCGAGTTCTGCCAAAGAAGGATTTCGCAAATCCTCCACTCCCACATCAACTGCCTAATGTTACTGAGGTTTGTCTTTCTTTTTCTCTCTGTCCCTGTATGTATGTGTATGCATAAATTGCCTAATGTAAGTAAGCAGTAAGCATCCAAGTCTTCATGCTTTGGTGTGCAGGCTCCCATGTTTTAGCAGTGTGCATGGTGTGTACCTTTGTCATATATGACACTTGCCTTAACATGCAAGTAAAGTTGGAACTGGTTTTCAAGTTTTCCTGGGAAATGTTGTGCCTGTAGCTTTGTCATAATTCATGGTATATGGTTTTGGTCATATAAAGATGTTAGATGATCTCCTGCCTCTGAGGGCTCTCTCTAATCATGCTGGACTCTCTACAAATTCTTTCATGTTTGGATCATCCTCTGGACTTTGATGACAGATCTACCCTTAACAACAGCATTCAAGAAGGCAGAACATGTGTGTGTGTGGGTGTGGGGGGGGAACGTTGCATGAATTTATTTGCGAGTACATTCCTAACTTTAGAAAGCCATGATGAACATGTATTATGTGCAGAACAACAGGATCCAAGGAAATATTCCTGTAATGCAAGCTGTGGTCCAGGTGATGGCTTCAGAAGGCATTGAAAAGTTGAACCAGACAAGAGATGAAATTGGAAAGAAGTACAAATTATCAGAGAAAAGTAGAGAGCTGATGAACAAAACAAGATCAGCTGTTTATGCAGCCGATCAGGCAGTTTCTGCAGCTGAGGAGGCAGCAAGAGACGTGGCGACCAGGATCTTGAACACTGATTATATTGCGAAGGGTGCTACTTGGATGTCTGGTGTGCTTGATAAAGCCTCCAAGTATGTCTCAGAGCTTGGCACTAGGAAGGGTTGTAATCCCAAATCTAGGAAGCACATATGAGCCTGCCTCTTTTAGTTGGAGGTTATATTGGCATTAAAAAGGGGTATATGATAAACAAATCTCCCATACTGTCTACAGAGATCTATGTTGTCGAAATACTAATGCAATTGCAATTTGCAAATGGTTCTTCATAAGGAGCTTTCTTCCCTGTGGCCGATAGTTGCTACTGATAAAGGACCCAGTTATGGCTAATAGTTAATTGACATCTGTGAATTCCATTTTCCCTAGCTGCTAATCATAAATAATCTCCTTGGCTACCACTTAAAATGATTTTTCCTCTTGTTTTTAATCTCTTTTCCGGATTGCCGGAAGCATTCAAAGCTTATTTCGCAGAATTGCAACAAATATGGACTTGATATCTGTTCCTTTTCATAACTTGTTGATTCTTCCTCGTTCATCGCTATTAGATTGAAATATTGTCGTTTGGTACTTGGGGGAAAAATTCCATTTAGTAGCCTAATTCCTAACACGATCAGAATAAAACAGATCAATTCAGGAACAACTAGAGAAATGGGTCGGTAAACACTGATATTCTTACGAGTGAGTAAAATCAAATTAGATCAATTATCTATCCAAATCAATTATGATTTAGATAAAACTATTCAGTTTAACTGATCTATTAGATCAATTGATCCAAAATATTTGATTTAATTGATTTTTTGATTGATTCTCGGTATTAAAATTTTTAGATCAATCCTCTCAAAAAACTAAATTAATTTTTTATATATACGAATATATATAATTTTTTTATATATATGAAGAAGAATTGATAGTAAATTTAATTAACAATATACTTAAAATATATAATTTATTATGTGTATGTATACGAATCATAATGATAATAATTTAATTTTAATTTTATTTATTTTTTTATTTATAAATCTGTGTTAATATAAAATTACAACTTATATATTTTAAATGATATAATTTATATGTTAATATTATAATATATGATAGTATATATCCTACATATTAATATGTTCTAATTATTACATCTTAGTAATGTTTCATATAAAATGTTATGAATATATAAATAATTGTATAAATTTATATATATTTAATTTATATATAAGCATTACTATAACTTATAATAAACTTTATTTACATAATTACACTTAATCATTAATTTCATATGTACATAATAAAATAATATATTATCTATATGCACATATTTAATTTAAATATAAACATTACTGTAACTCATAATAAACTTTATTTATATGATTACATTTAATAATTTTATTAGTTAGCGTCTTAATTTTTGTAGCATATTATTTATTATTAGTTATTATTTATAAAAAATTTGATATAAAAATTAAAATATTATAACATATAAGTTATGTCATTAATTTTACATATATAATAAAGTAATATATATTATATATACATATATTTAATTTAGAAGAAATTATGATAAATAACCCTCATCAGAAGCTCAATCAAAAATATCTTTCATTATAATTTTAATTATTTTTAGTTAATTTTTGACATAACCTGAGAACAATGCCTTTTAAACAATTTCAAATAAATTAAAATAGTTTCGATTTTCTCTATCTCGCCATCCAGATAAAAATTTCAAAATTAAATCTCGATTTCTTTCTCTTGTCAAATATTGTCTATCTTGTCATCCCAATGAGTAAAGATGATATCAAAGTATGTATTTTAGGTTCTCTAGTTTATTAGTTTATTTATAGAACCCTAAAGTTGAGAGATTGAAATTAATTAGAAGATTGTATAACTTTGGTAATTTAAACCTGGTTGTGAGCAAACAAATCAATTAATTATTAAGTATTACATTACTGATTTTTAGTTATTGTATTATTAGTTGTAGGTATTATGAGACTGATTTTTAAGCATTGCATTTTTTATTTTTAGGCATTGTGTTACTAATTTTTAGGTATTACGAAACTGATTTTTAGGCATTATATGACTTAATTATTGCATCTTTAGTTTTTAGGTATTGCTTGAATGGTTTTAGGCATTATGTGTTGATTTTTAGACAATGTCTAAGTCACATAATGCATAAAAAATAGTCATGTAATGCCTTGCTAACTAGTCACGCAATGCTTTACTAACATACTGTCTATCAATTAGTCATACAATGCTGTATCAACTAATTACGTAATACCTAAAAATTAACTATGCAATACTTAAAAATCAGTTACATAATACATAAAAACTAATCATGCAATACACAAAAAGGATTATGTAATGCTTAAAATCACTAAAACTACTGAATTTCATTTAACAAAATCAACAATTTCAAACAATACACTATATTCCATTTAACAAGATAGTCAATGAATATACCTACTTGATAAAAAATGTTCAAAATACTCAAAAATTCTTCTTCATGTATCAAAAATCACTCCAAAATGCTTAACAATGCTCAAAATGCTCAATTTTTTTTATGTATAAAAAACCATTCCAAAATGCTTAAAGGTTTTTTTTTTGGGAAGGAATATTCTAAAAATGAATTATCTGACAAGAAAAGCTCAAAGAATATGAGTCAATTTGATGTGCGGATCTAAACATATAGGTTGGTTTTATTAAAAGTAATTGTATCTAAAATTAATTTCTCTTGACTTAAAATAGTTAAAATTATAAAAAATATTATTTTCAAAAACATCTTATATACGAGGAGTATTTTTTAAAGGAACTCTTTAATTTATAGTCAATTTGTATATTGAATATTTATAGATGAAATTTATAAATTTTAATATTATAATTTATAAAAAAGATGATAAAATGTTAATTCATTAATCTAAAATCAAACTGACCAAATCAATTATATGTTTAGTATGTTTGATCCTTTTTTTTTTTTTATGTTTGGTTTGTTTTGATTAATCTTTTAAAAATATTTTATTCATTTAATTTTTTGATATGACGGATTAGATCATCAATCTACCCATTTACTCACCTTTAAAACAGTTTACATAATTTCTAGTGAGAATATGAGTTTTCATTAAATTAGTCAAACAAAAAGCAGAGTTCGAGATTGATGAAAAGCAAAACGAACAAAAGAATTATTGGGGCTCATAAATGTTCTAGAATTGGAGCCTCCTAAACTTGAAGCGTCTTGCGTTGGGATTTTTGAAAATCAATCAGGATAAGGTTGAGCTGTGATCAAGCCGAAACGGCAGAGGCCAACGCAATGCCAACTCCTCTCTTCTTTATCATCCCATTGCATTGCCACTACAATTCAATGCAACGTCATTCCTTTGAACTGATTTGCTGTTGCTCTCACTGCCCCTTTTATCTTTTCGATTTGGCTCAAATTTTGTCTTATTATTTTTTTCAACATCTTTAGAGGATAAAAGGCTGAATGCCTAAGGCACCATAATTCCAACAACATAATAAGATGGGCGTTTGCACATGACGTAGCTTGACATCTTGCTTTTCTTTTATTTAATGTGAATACGGTTGGTCTATATTGGTACACATATATGCCTTTAAAAATTAATTTTATTATTTATTTATTAAATAAATAAATTACTATGTCTATTATTGATTATATATATATATATATATTATATTTTAATAAATATTTTATTTATTTATGATATATATATGTATATAATATGATCATAAATTATTTAGTGACATTACCAAAAAAACTATACTAACATTTTAATATAATCCTAAGGTTTCACGCATATTTTTCTTGTGAATTTTATAGATAAGTCTTGTTAGACTATAAATTGAGTCTAATAAGGTGGAGTTAGGAAGTTTGAGGGGATAAAAATAAAAAATTCAATATTTGAAAAAGCAAAATTATAAAATTTTTTAAAAAATCAAGAGTAAAATTATAAATATTTAAAATAAAACAAGGAAAATTTTTTAAAGTTTTGAAACTTCGAGGCCCTCCCTCCACCTCTAGTGTCTAATAGATCTATACAAGTGAGGATTGTTGATTTGTTGGTCATTAAGATTAATGAGTAATAGTTTTTCAAAAACAAAATGCCTTAGAAAACAAACACGCATGAATCTCTTTGGAGACAAAGCACTTGAATTGCTTTTGAGGTACTTGCATTTTGATCTAAATCTAATTCCTTTTGGAGTTGAGAGATTTGAATTGTTTTAAGGTATGTGTATATTGATCTATAATTTTCTTGTGAAGATTTTGACTTTTATATTAGATAACAATTATTGTTATTGAATCAAAAAATAAAATTTCACATTCACGATAGAGAGAATCTAACTTATATAATGTAATCCTAATTTTCAATCACATTGCATTATAAAGTACTAAATGCAACTTAGGTATCCACACCCCTACCTTCTATTTCTCTTCTTGTTACACTAGCATCCACTTACATGATTAATGATTAAGGCTTAGTACTCGTTTGGGCTGGCCAAACAGAATTTCGTATAAAACTCTTAAAAAAAAGTAACTTTTTTTAAAAAAATAAAATCTTAAAAAAAGCTTTAAATAAAGCTCCAATTAGGAGTTTTCTCTTCTTTTTTTTATAAGAAAAACACGCCAGCTTATTAGGAGAGTTATTTTTTTCCAAAAAAATTCTCTCTCTCAAAAAAATACTCTTCCCTTTCTCCCTATCAATCTCCCTCTCCTCTCTCCTTTTCTTCAAATCAGAAGTTTTTTTATTCTTACAAAAATTAAAAGGAATAAAAATAAAAAATCAAAACTACATTAAGGTATTATTTTTTTATTTTTTATTTTATTTTTTATTATTTTTTATTCTTCTGAGTTTTGAAAACTCTCTTTATTATTTGATATTTCTCAATTTATTGTTTGATATGTCAATTATCTTATATTTATTTATTTTTAATTTTTTGATGTATGTAATATTTATTTATTATGATTGAAATAAATCAAATAGGTTTGTTCGTGTTAATGATTTGTTCATGTCAAATAGGTATGATAATAGTACTTTTTTCTTTTGTGTTTTTGACAAACCAGTTGTTTTCTCAAACAGAATTAAAGTCTAATACACTTTAAGAGATCATATTATTGATTAAAATATTTCTTTATCAAACCAAATTAACTAACCTAATTTTGGTAAAGATACAAAAAAAATAATATAAATCCACATTTTGATTTTACAGAAAATTTAACAATTATAAAACTTTGTACTATATAATTTAGACTTAATTTCAATTAAAATTATGAAATAAATGACAATATCTATTATTTTCAACTAAGTGTGTATAGAATAAATTTTCTTCTTAAACTATTTAATTCTTGTGAAAGAAATATCTTTTTTGAAAGGTAAGAAATGTATATTCGTAAGCCAAAATATTCACGCATCTGCAAAAAGTCTTTAGTCAAGGGAAGACAAAGACTTATGATAGCAAAGAGCAACTCTTGAAAGCTCAGGAAGCTACACTATACAACAGAGTCAAAGACCAAGTTCTAGGGTGAGAGTTTGATGACAAACTCATTTGGAAAGGTGAACCTAGTGGCTCTTATTGTGTTAAAAGATGGCTTCTAACAATTCTCAGTCTAGTATCTGAAAATAGTTTGATTAAGGTTAATGGGATAGATTCCACAAATATGGTTAATTTGGTCCAAAGCACCATGAATTAATTCATACCTTTTCGGAGTACAATTGTTGTATGGTAGTATTAAGGTCATTAGCCCAACACCCTTTGTCATCGGAACACGATTCTTTTACTCTTTGTAATTGTAGGGTACTTAAACTCCATGAGAAAAAACTACCAAGCTAGACAGCTACGTGAAATTAAGTCTTCCAAGGATGGAAACTTAAAGGTATGATTCCCTGAACAAAGCTGTGAGGCTCTATAAATGATAGAGTTCTAAATATTCAACTTTTCCATTGCTTGGACTATATATTATATAGATTGTTACTCTTATATAATTAGCATATTTTTATTTGGTAATTGTTTTTCTTCACTAATAAATTTAGGTATCTTATTGTTTGAGTGATGACACAATATTTATTGTTTTATATGTCGTGTTACAATTTATGGCTAGTCAAAAAATGCCTCCACTTAATTTTGAAATTTCAGATAAACCAAAACATAATGCAAAGTGGGATTTGGTCACTACTAAAATCTTACTTCAAGTTTGTATGGATGAGATTCGTAAGTGTGGAAAACTCAGAATTTCATTTAGAACTAAAAAATGGAAGTTGTAGTACAAGAATTTAATACTCTGCTAATAAAAACTATACCCAAAGCAAATGAAAAATAGACTGGATAGTCTAAGGAATGAGTGGACTTTATGGAAAAAATTAAAAGGTAAAAGAATAGGTTTGGGTTGGAACCATGAGACCGAAACCATTGAAGCTGATGCCACATGGTGGGAAGCCAAAATAAAAGTAAGTATTTTAAATTTTATATGTTTCATCTACTATAAATTATTTTACATATGTACCTCGTTTAAAAGTTTCTTTCTCTTTGATGTTTGTGCAGGTCACTCCAAAATATGCCAGATTTCGATATCAAGGGTTGGAACATGTTGATGAATTGAAATTTATATTTAGGGATACAGTAACCACTAGTCAAAATGCATGGACATCAATAATGGGTGTACTAATTGAAGATAATGTCAGATCTACAAATCTAACTTCGTTACAAGACAGTGTTGAATTTGATGCTGAAGAATTCAATTGTGATGAAGAAGACGACCTTATAGTAAACACTCAAATCAAAAAGAAAAAAAATGGTGCTAGAAGAAATGGGAAAAAAAGTGGCAAAAGGTAAGGCAAAAACTGGGATTGCAGCAAGCTTGCAAAGAACATAGAAACGATTGTGCGAGGCAGCAGAAAGTCATAACGCAACT
>NW_018397254.1:12419945-12420069 GCF_002168275.2 Theobroma umbraticum | reverse complement strand
AAATTTCAATGTCATCACAAGCCACATAACAATATAGTATTCTGGAGTGTGTTCGAGCTATGAAATCTCTACAAAATGAGGGGAGATTAAGTGCAGCTGAATTTAATTTTGCACTACAATTGAT